>NC_143556.1:73830500-74139000 GCF_054136105.1 Typopeltis vanoorti | reverse complement strand
TCGATTTTGACTTCTGTTTCATGTGTTGGGAGTGTTGTGATCTTATATGTTTTTTTAAAGATGCCCGACTTCTCATTACAGCTCCACATTCACCACAGTCATAACCTATAGTTGGTGCCTCTTCAATAGTAAGATGTGCTGTATCAATTACCAGCCGTGATTCAAATCCAGGTTCATCCATCTGATCTGCACCCATTTCTATTGATGATCCAACAACAAATCTTTCACTATCAACATGCGTTCCAACTGGATCACCAATGATAACTTCATTTCCCACAGTAGAGCCAACAACCACTTCACCACCTTCAATAATATCTTCTTGCTTTATCATGCTATTGGGCACCAAGATAATCTCTCCATGAGGATCATCCTCACCCCCCACTTCCACATTCTGCTCAACTATCATTTCATTTCCTATATTGTCATGGAAAATAAACTGCCCAACATGATTATTTCCTAATATTACTTCTTCCATTCCTTGAGGTTTCATAGCAATGTAACTTGGATGCTCCACATGGGTTTCAGGAATGATCATGGAATGATCTCCCATCATTTTGAGTACCTGATGTTAAATTTCACAGTTTGCCTAGAAAATAAAATATAAAAAATTAGCTTCTCACCAATAAAATATATAACAACATACAAATCTTCTTTACCAGTTAGTAGAAATACAATAAAGAAAAACTGGAATTACAACTGGGGTGTCAGTTCTTTGAAAAACTGGAGTTTTTCAAAGAACTGACACCCACCCATCCACCCTTTAAGGATTCACCTGTGGTCTGTACCTCTAAGTCTTTTTTTAATGGCAGTTTAAGACTATAAAACCCACAGTACAATTTAGTTACCATGACTTGGAGAGATAATGTGGGAATCCTGTCTAAAGAGACCCAACATGATCTTTTTCAAGCCACTTCAGAGCTCAAAATAGTGGTCTCATACTAGGCAATGAAAATCATTATCACTTCACTATCATAACGATCTATGCTATGATAGAGACACTACTTACTTGGCCCAGGTGGCTAAGAGCAGCTTCTTAAAAATGCAGACCATTCAATTAATATATACACTAAATGGACAAAGCGTTATAGAGATACCTACCTAATATCATGTCGGTCCTCCTCTAGTGCAAATAACAGCCTGTACTCTCCAAGGCATTGACTCCACCAGATACTGGAGTAATTCCACCCATGCCAACTGCACCTTAGAAGTTGGTCCCAGATATATGGATCTGATGTCTCTCTCTTCAACATCCGAGAGAGAGATTCGATCAGATTTAAATACGGGGACCTTAGGGCCACTGGATGGTCCCAAACTCAGATGAATGTTCCTTAAGCCATGGCTGGGTGGCTGTGGCCCAGTGGGGCAGTGCATTGTCTGTGATCAGCAAGCACATTCTGGTAGCTCATAGTATTTAAGGATCTTTCCAGACACACTTAGGGACCTGATGTGTCACATGAAAATGCTCTCAAACCACCAGAAAGCCAACCTGGTACGATGGAGCCATGGCCTTGCTGTCAACACCACACTTGCACCCTCCCATCAGCTCGGTACAACTGATAACAGGATTCATCAGACCACATGACTCTGGTCCACTCTACTGAGGTCCAGTTTTGATGGTCCTGACACCAGGCAAGGTACAATGCCTGATGACGAGCTATCAATAGTGGTACACAATTAGGGCATCAGCTCCTGTAGCCCACAGCATGCAGGGTACACCGATGCTGAAGGAATTCTGACATTGAAACTGGATGCGATTTGTGCTGCCATTGCAATGCGATTGGTATGTACAAGCATGGACAGCCTACATCGACCCAGGTCATCTATGGCATGTGGCCAGGTTGCTCGCCGGGCACTGGTACATCTGTTGATGGTATATTAATGGTAGACCTTTGACACAGTTGCCTATGAGAACCCTAGGGTTCTTACCACTTGTGCAACAGAATAACCCATCTGTCTTGCACCGATAATGTCCACAAAGTCGCTAAGATTGCCACCAATTTCTGCCTATTTACTGTCTGCATTCAATTTGGCATTTCACTCTGCACAGGGGATGCCAGTATCAACTTCCCATCACCCCTGTCTCTATTGTTTTGTCCATTAAGTGCAAGTCTCGAGTGATTACAGCATATTATTTATTTCAATTTAAATAATAAAATTGCTGAATTTAATTTACTTAGTTGCGTACACTCTACGGGAATAAGAATAAATTAAGTGAGTTAAAAGATATATATTTCAGATTAAGAGAAAAAATATCATAAAAAATTTAAGAACCAGCCAGAATGATATGGAAACTTTATACACTTAAAAAGGTATTCTACCTAAACAGCAAAACTATGTGTGATGGTAATGGTAATCTTAGAAGTTGGTCATTGCTCACACAATGACCAATGTGTGGCATCCCAGCAACATGAAGTGTCTATATTCGACCCATTCCAAAGGAAAGGGAGATAAGGGACACCCATCAAACTATTGTCATATCTTGATTTTCCTGTTGAAACCAGTGGAGGAAGAAGTCATTAACAGTTAGTTCCCTACATAGGGAACACACCAACAGGTGTCGTCTTTCTCCCTAACACTTGTCCAACATGCACACACACTTATGAAATCAGCAATCCTAGCAGCACAGAAGAAACTTTCAGAAACAAGAACTAAAGGACAAACCAAGTATATAAAGAAAATAATTCAAAATTGTAACAGAAGAACTCAAACATGTAGGATGAAAACAATGTAAATTGTGTGCAAGTTAATGCAGCAATAATTGTTAACAGATTGTTGATAATAAGAGCTTTTAAATCTGTACTGGCTTTACGAGGTACTGCTTCCTTCCATTTGTTGCTGTACAACAAGACATCTAAAGCATGGTCAACTATACTCGACTTGCAGAATGAAGTTATTATTATTTCGGGAAACTCCAAGGAGTCGATAGACTCATCGAGGGAGGCCCTAACATCATGTCAAGAACAACTATTCGACATTCACACAGTATCTATCATACCTCGCCTTCAACTCATTCACGGTCATAGCACCCACAACAGACTGTCAGCTTATTCCACTCATTCACCACTCTCCAAGTAAAAAACCTAACTCTAACACTCCTGCCAACCACATTCTTCCCCAGCTTCCATGGATGGCCCTTAGTCCTCCCACCACCAGTCCTATTCTCAAAAATATCTTCTGAATTAATCTTATAGAAACCGTTCAGTAATTTGAATGTCTCAATCATATCACCCCTTTTCTGCCTATCAACCAATTTTTGCAACCCACAAATCTTCAACCTGTTCTCATAAGGTTCATTCCACAGACTTGCTATCATCTTGGTCACTCGTCTCTGGATCCTCTCCACCTCCTCCCCATCAAGAAGAAACCCTGGCGCCCATATCTGGGCACAGCAGTCTAGATGGGGGTCTTATAAAGGCTCGATATAGAGGAACAATAACTTGTTTGCTCAGCTTGTTAAAGTATTTTTCAGCAACCAAGTGATTTTGATGAGCTGATTTAGCCACTTTTGCAATGTGCCCCCCTAAACTTCAATTCCCTATCCACCAACACTCCCAAATCCCTGGCCTCATCAATCTCCTGGAATACGGTTCCACCAAAGTGATATACTGCTGCTAATCTTTTCGCTCCAAAATGCAAAACCTTACACTTTGCCACATTAAATTGACATCCATTTTCCCTAGCCCAGTCCTCCAAACTATCCAAATCATCCTGCAAAATTTCGACATCCTGTGCACTCACAATTGCCCTACCCAACTTTGCATCATCAGCAAACAAGTGAACACTTCCTCTCAGATCCTTTCCTATATCGTTAATGAACAAATTGAAAAGTAGTGGTCCAAGAACAGAACCCTGCGGCACACCACTAGTCACAAGCCGTCTTCTGGACTCCACTCCTGAATAAACCACTCTCTGGTATCTCTCCATCAACCAACCTCCTATCCATCTCACCAACCGTATATCCATCCCCATATGCTCCAGTTGACTGATTAGTGTTCCATGTGGTATCCTGTCAAAGGCCTTTGCAAGGTTCAGTAGAATCAACTGTAAACCTATTACCCTTATCCAGTCACTGTGTTATAAAATGTGAGCAAGTTACTGAGGCATGATCTACCCTTCACAAAACCATGTTGTCCCCCATATATCCCATTTTCATCTATCCAATCCTGTATTCCTGTCTTGACTTATTTCTCCAAGACCTTGACAACGATTCCTGATATGCTAATTGGTTGGTAATTTACAACCGCAGTCTTGGAACCTCCTTTATGCAGTGGAACTATTTTCCCCTCTTTCCACCCCCTCGGGACTAACCCAGATCCGAAACTCAAATTAAACAAAATGGTGGAGGTGAGCTATCACCAATAACACACCTCCCTCCCCACCATTTTATTCTCCCTGTCACTCCTGAACACACCATACCCCTCACATTCAATCCCACTAGCTGTGTCATCTTCTGTCAGCCATGTTTCACTAATGCCAATAACCCGTGGTCTGGAAGTGCCAACCAAGGCCAAAAATTCTTCCTTCTTGTTCCTAATACTTCTGGCATTTGTATACATGAATTGCAGAAGCCGATTTGTCCCATCTCTATTTTGATGCCTTATATTAACTATCCCATTCTGATTCGTGGTCTTTCCTACTCGCTTGGGCATATTACACACATTCACACACTCAACTGTCTCCCTAAAATTTGATATCTACTTCACCCCCCCTTAATAACTCTAGTTTCCCTGATTCTGCACATTTATTTCCACTACATTTGACAACACCTTTTCAAGTCCCCGTACACCAAATCCATTCAAATGTAAACCATCCATTTTATATAAATCCTTTCGCCAATCGAATTCATTCCACACCACTCAAACATAATTCATGGATAAAGTCATTAGCAATTATGGCCCTCCTTCTATACTCTTCACTGTCATATCGCAGCTAGAGACTCACCACCCTAACTCTCTCAAGTTAGCACATATATTTCTTATGTTCTTCAAGGTGTTAATTCTCCATTTAGATAGCCCAAGTGATATATAATCTTAAAACACGGATCAAACTAGTAACTCTTATCTTCTGCCACGTCCAAGAGATCATAAACTGCCAAGTGTTCTGACAAGATGTCAGAAGGACTGTTAACATTTACATCAAGATAATAATAAATTTAGTTTAATCCTTTATCCTAGTGTAAGCAAACAAAGTTTGCACCTGAAGTATCTTCAGGACTGAGGCAACTCGTAGTAAAGGTGGACCAATCTCTCATCACTCCTTGTCTCAGCATTGTTACACCCTGATAAATTAAGAATGGAAAATTTCAGTTATCATGATGTAACACGAGGAAAAAAAAAAAAAAAAAAAAAAACTGTATAAATAACTAAGTAAGCAAGCTTGTTCCTAGGCAGATATCATTAAGAGCTTTTGAAAATAACGAAAGAAAGAAAAATATAGCTGAAATTGTTTGTTGAAGAAAGGAATTTTATTACAGTTGTGATATGATAAAATCAGGTTAAATAAAACAAAGAATATTAATCACAGGAGTTTGTATGTGAGAGGCTAGTTTTTACACTTGAAATAAGAGATTAAAGATTCGAGTTAATTCTTAGAAAATTTTGGACGGGGGATTAATTTAGTATAGATGACATAGAGGTTAGCTTAAACAAAGACTAAAGCCCAAGGGCATAATTCCAAATTGAGACTTAGTCATGTGCACACGGACCGCAAGATGTTTTGACAGAAAAACACCACTCTAATTGGTCAGTGAAATCAACTCCAGTAAAGGGGGGAAGAAAGGAAATTGAAGGTGCCGGTAGGGTCTACGTATAAAAGGGTTAGGAACTCCCCATCCACAAGGCTTTTTTCCTCAGTTTTCTTCACGAGTCTTCATATAGGTCTCGCGGTTTTCCTGAGTGACGGGCTAGGAGTTTTCTCCGTCCAACACAATAAGGAAACCAAGTGTGTGGGATTTCGATTCTGTGTTCCTATTGTAAGAAATGAGGGATGCCGTTTAGTTAAAGAAAAGAAGATAATGTTAGTGTGTTTCATCATCCAGTGAGAGTAACGAAAGAAAGAAAAATATGCTTGCATCCAAGTGAAAAATATAGCTGAAATTGTTTGAAACAAATTTGTGGATGTGTGGAATGAGTTCGATTGGCGAAAGGATTTATATAAAATGGATGGTTTATATTTGAATGGATTTGGTGTACAGGGACTTGAAAAGGTGTTGTCGAATATAGTGGAAGTAAATGTGCAGTTAAAGAAAAGAAGATAATGTCAGTGTGTTTCATCATCCAGTGAGAGTAACGAGAGAAAGAAATCTATACAGAAGTCAGTGCCCACATGGTGACTTTTACAGCCGTAGAATTGAAGATCATATGTCCTTGATTGAAGCATGTAAAGTAAAGATCATGAAAGCCCATCTTAATGCCAAAGGAACTTAGGAGTGATAAGTTATAGAAGAGTTTGTTCTAGGAAGGTACAATCGGAAAAGGGTAGAATCCAGTGTAGAAGACCCAAGTAAAAAGGTACTGTAAAGAATCTCGTGTCAATTCAAATCATATGTAGCTGTAATCATTGTTCAATACCAGAACAGTTGAAAGGATTAATGAGAATTATACTAGGACTTTAGTACATGTCAGACTAGAATGAGAATAAGCTTGTTACTATTAATTAATAAGTATTCATGTGCCTAGAGATTTATGTATGTACACTGTATTTCATTTAAGAGAGTTTTAAAGGTCAAAAGTGTGTATCAGCTCAGCGAGAGGATAATTTTAATACATATTGTCATAATAAGAAAATTAGAGTAACTGATTATATATGTCCTAGAAAGTACAGAATTATAGCGTGATCAGACCAGTAAGGGGTTAGATAAAGGGTCAACTAGCTCTAGGACTATATATGTTTGTTTGTATAGAATCTGTTATGGTGGTATGATCACAATTCCCATATAGATTCTTAGCCTAATACTTGTGTTTAGCTAGTGTTAATTGTATTATATATTCTTAGTATTGAATTGAGTTTTATTTGATAAAGAATGAATTGTACCATGTTTAAGAGTTCAATAAACTTTTGTTCAATGAAAATACAGTTGTCTAAGATTGCTCTCAATGCACCACTTGTAACAACATACGAACCTAATCATGTAGGGGTTTTTTGAATTTATATCTTAAACTAAATGTCCTAAAAGGCGCAGTATAAAATAAATATTTAGGGACAATAAGGGGAGAAGAACCTTGAATATTTGTATTTGGGTGATATCTCGTATATAGGTAAGATTTGGATAAAGACAAGTAGAGTTTCACATGTAAGGATAGTTGAAAGCATAATAATCGTAAAATGGGACACAACAGTATCTCCCATAATGCAAAACACATCTCCTTGCAGACACGTATAATGCTATGCATTAAGGGAAGGGCCACTACCCAGACCGGTTTCGACCTTTATTGAGATCTTGTCAATAGCCCTTCCCTTACTGCATAGCATTATAGATGTCTGCAAGATGTGCTTTGCATTATGGGAGATACTGAGACAAGGAGTGATGAGAGTTTGGTCCACCTATACTATGAGTTGCCTCAGTCCTAAAGATACTTCAGGTGCAAAGTTTGTTTGCTTACACTTGGATAAAGGATTAAACTAAATTTATTGTAACCAAATGGAAAATAAACTTCCAACATCTTTCTCTAAATCCAGAGTAATTTAATAATAAAGTGGTACACCTTTTGGCAACTCATATAGGTAAATATAACCTCTCCATTGTTTCTGCCTTAGTATCACCACTTCTGAGTCTGGCTCCTACTGACGAGACCTCAATAAAGGTCGAAACCGGTCTGGGTAGTGGTCCTTCCCTTAATGCATAGCATTATACATGTCTGCAAAGAGATGTGCTTTGCATTATGGGAGATACTGAGACAAAGCGTTATGAGAGCTTGGTCCACCTGAGTTGCCTCAGTCCTGGAGATACTTCAGGTGCAAACTTTGTTTGCTTACACTTGGTTAAAGGATTAAACTAAATTTTATAGTCTAACCAAGTGGAAAAATAAACTTCCAACATTTTACATCCAGAACCATAAGCTGACATCATTATGAATACTCCCTTTCATACAGAGTCAAATAGAAGGAAACAATACTACATAGGTCTTTAGAAATCTGAAGTGAGCAACAGTAGAAGCAATGAAATGCTCCCCTAACTTCAACAAGTATGCCTTTATTAATTAATTTACTCAAAACTGCAATTCTGAGCTAAATTTCAGGCCAGAGGCCACCATAAGCTAGTACCTGTATTCTCAAGCATTCTATGGGACTTAATCTCATTGTTTACCATTACAATTTTACACTGTTTCCACATTATATAATTCAAATATAATCAATCTGGTTTGATGTAATAAGTTGAATGGACAGCCTGTAGAAAAAGTTAATAAATACAAAAAAGTATTTATTTGGGTATTTTGTATAATAAATTTAGTTTAATCCTTTATTTTGGTTATTTTGGGTATTTTGGTTAATAGGAATGTAAATTCAGGAATCTGACTGGTAAAACAACTAGTAAAGCCGAGCAGACTGTAGACTTAATTAAAAGAAGTTCACTTGTACACATACCAGCCACTGAATGGGAAACATTTAATAACGTGTTGGACCTTGTTTAGCCTGAATCCATTCCACAAGGTGTTCACCAGACAGTCCTTTAACTGACTCAGATTTGATGGAAGAGGACTTTGCACCCAGATCTGTTTTTTTTAACATGTCCCAAATGTTCTCAATGAGGTTCAAATCTGGGCTTTGTGTTGGAAGTCACTGTCATGTGCACTGAACAATTCTAGTGCAATGGACAGTAGCATTGTCATCTGTGAAACAATGTCATTTGCTAGATAAAAAGTGAACATCGTAGGACTTAATCGGGAATAATGTTCAGATATTCCTTGGAGGAAGGACATCCAATCTTCCAGCGATACCAGGGGACCTGATCTGTACCAACAGAACATGTCCTGCACCATGACACCACTTCCAGAACCTTGAGTTGTGTTTATAAAGCAAGCCAGGTTCATTGCTTCATGGGGCTCCCACCAAACTCTTTGCATAAAATTGGTACAGAACAAGGAGTACGACTTGTCGACCCATTACTTTTTCCCAGTCTTCCAGTGTCTAGTCACTGTGTTCCTGACACCACTGTAGATGGATTTTCACATGCCTATACCAATCTTCTTCAATTCTCTGTGCATAGTTCAGCGAGATATTGGCAGGGAACAGCCTTCATTAAGTGCTTTGGTCAATTGTTTTACATAAGAAGTTCTGTTTGTCCATACAAGCTTTATCAGATGATGGCGATCTCATTCTGACACAGACCATCTTAGGACCACAGTTATGCCTCTTAGATGTGGATTATTTTCCCACTGACTAAACACTCAGGATATCTCACCTTTTGAGAAACCAGTCAGCTCTACTGTCTTCAAAATCATGGCCCCAGCCAGATGGGCACTCACAATTAGCCCCTTATCAAACTCCAAAAGATCCTTTGTTTTTCCCATTGTAATCAACATGATTACCGACACGATTATTGATGATTACCGACTAGCAGCATTCTTAAGTTGCATAGAACACATGGCATGTGACCAAGTATTTTGCACATATGTTGGGTAAGTGACATTTACATATATCTGCATAAAGGTTTTTAATTCAGTGGCTGGTATGTGTAGAAGAAAAGGAATTTTTGATAGTTTTGTTAATATGCTTAGAATCTTTTTAATTTTAGGAAGAGCAAAAAAGAAAATTTTGCTATTTTTATATGTAATTACAGACAATGCTACTGTGTGTAGATGGAGGGATATCAGAGATACTGGGTTGTGTTGAGTGCCTTCCCATGAGTTCTTCAACTCCTTGGCAGTGTCATATAACAACAATAACCCTTTATGTTTTTTTTATTTGTAATATATAGTTTTAATTTTAAAATAGTTCTTTTCTTCCTTCCCTAACTTCACCGAGGAATCATTTTAACTGTATATGCCTTGATATAAACATGAAGTAATTTCCCCCACATTTTCAGGTTGCCAGTTTTTCTCATCCTCTTTTTGCTGTGTTTTTCATATTTTGCTCAATGTTTCTTTCCTCCAGGTAATAAAGATTTGCTTAGTCTTAATATTTAGTATTCTTAATATACAGTTCCTTTTAACAATACTATCTTTATCTCCCCTCCTTTTGTTGGTAAATTGTCTTAATTCTATATATAGCAGCATACTGAAGCCAGCTAGTTCAAGCCTGTTGTTAAAATTTCAAGTATTTTGTGAACTGGTTGTTATACTGAAAAGGGCTACAAACTATATTGGCACGTACTTAAATCCACAATGGGTAGCAGCATTTGGACAATAATACTTGTGTGTGATGATACAGAAAATCCAACAGGGCATGATTATTTTGGCACTGCTTCGTTTCACTCTCCCTCTTTCCTTATGCAGCAGCCCGTGTAAGGATTATCTCCAATAGCTATTTTATAGGAATATCATTTTTCAATAAGCAGCCGCTTAATTTTGCCTGGGCAAATTCTTAAGATAATAACAAGAAGAATAATATGCTCAATATCTGTCCAAGATTTTACATTTCTATAATTGTCATGAACCCAATAAAGTCATTACACTAAAAAGAAGCAGCCCAGATAAAATTAACCAGATATTTGCAGATAATGGAATTCATTTATACTTTTGGGAGGTTCTAATTCTAACAACGGGAGAACACAGCAATTTTTTAATTTAGTGAGCCAGTTGTTAAAAATTACCAGAATACCCCTGTCTACATATCTTTAATTTATATAAATTATGCAACAATGCCCATGAATACACCCATTATCCAAAGGAATTAACTTTATGACATCATGCTTTTTTTTTTTGTTATTCTTTAGCTTTATTTTTTATTTCTAATATATATTTTTTGCTAAAATAGCCATCTGTACATGAAAAATAAAACCAGTACAAATGAAATCAACTAAACATCAAGTGATTTGGCACATGCTCCTTTATGAGACTTTATGGATTAGCTAAAGAATCAAGATGCTAACATTATTCTGCCAGGCACACCTGAATGGAGTCCGAGTAGCTCTGTGTGAGAAGGCATTGACCAGGGCATGATTTGCAGAGATAAGTGAAATTATTCATATGCATGGCTGAGCAAAATATTCAATGCTACATATGATATATCCTTCCCAATATCAATTTATCTTAAACAAAAATGGTGAATGATCTACTTCATTCTATCCAGTTTGTGTGCTGTCTGTCACTCTCCTAATGCCACAAGTTAGTCAAAAGTTTGAGATTTTTTCCCTTTAACCTTCATTTTAGACAAATTATGGACTCTACAACTGTGTTATAAATAACTATTTTAATTTCTCAACGTTTCGACTTCATATTAAGGTCATCACTGGAGTATACACATATATACAAAGACAAGCTGAATATATTTCACACAGTTTGCTACAGAGACAATGATTTGATCAAGTGTTATTTTACTGGTATGACCACTAGTGAAAATAAAATAAATTAATTTAAATAAATAAACAAAAAAAATGTGTATACTCCAGATGATGACCTTGATATGAAGGTCAAAACGTCGGGAAATTAAATAGTTATTTATAACACGGTTGTAGAGTCCACAATTTGTCTAAAATGAATGCTGATCACCATGTAACACTAAAGGAAAGTCTTCTAACCTTAATTTTCTGCAATCCAATTTCTCAACTGCTAAGTAAATTTACCTTGAAAATTTTATTAATTGGCTGTCAACCAGGTGACACGTCTATCTAGAATGACAATAGCACAAACTGCACAAAATATCCAAATTCATATTTATACATGTAACTAAAATGTATTACGTTTGTTGGGGGGGGGGGGGGGGGGAACCAGAGAGCTGGAGGAAACCCACAGTTCTGAGACTAATTAATTCAATGCTGAGGAATGAAAAATAAACAGCAGGTGAACCATATACTGACTAATCACCACTGTTGCCAAACTGACAAATAAAGTGGATCACAACCTTGTAAAGTGGACCTATAACCTTTAGTTCTTTGTGTTAATGTCCTCCTCAACACTGCCATAATCCATTGTGTTGTGCTCGCAATTCTGACTAAATTTCAAAATGTTTGCAACTTAGGATCAAATTAGAATTTGCCCTCAAAATTTCAAGTTCTTGCCATCACCCTCAGCTCCCTCTTTTTCAAAAGATTCCCACCAATACGTCTCACTGCTTCCAAATTTCACAACTTTATAGTCTACGCTTACAAGAGTCTTTCACTCCATGGAGGTCAGATGTTAATAATAATAAATTTTTCATACAATGGGAGAAAGTGTTAGAACAAGGAGATATGCCCAGAAGTTGTATAAAGAGGGTGTGAGCAAGGGCATAAGGAATAGGTTCTTTGTATGGAGGTATGGAGTATGGTTGTTCAGTGGAATGCTTTGCCTGACATTGAGTGAATTTAAAGCATGGTTTGATGGGCTTTGTGTGTAAACAGCGTTTACCTCCAGCGATGAGTCTTTAGACTCCATAAATGCCTGGCGTTAATAATAATTTTCTGTAGATATTTCAATGGCTACTGGTCCTTAGAATTGGCATCATTAATTTCTCTACTCTCCTTTATACGTGTTAAAACATTACCAAGAAGAAGTTATCATCTCCCTTTTTCCTATCATACTAACAAGGAGTCACCCCCTGCTGATCGTGTAAGAGTGATTAACAAGGGTGTTAGAACTATATTTTTTGCCTGGAGGGTAGTGAATGTGTGGAATGTGTTACTAGAACAATTAAACTCCAAACTCAGAGAAGAATCCTCCCCCCCCATCTATTCCTGTCTTTTGAAATAGCATCCTTCTCAATTTTTTTTTTTTAAATTGAATCTGCAGGTTACCAAATACAATGTTAATATATTTATTCTTTCTCCTCAATTTTATGTCCATCCATGGTACTAGTGTACTATAGGTTGACCAACCTCTCATAAATGTGACTATTTAAAAAAAAAAAAAAAGTACACAATACAGCTGCTTTTCTGCTACAGAACAAAATCAAGAAATTCTTACACTTTTTTCCTTCTGGACATTAACAAAATGCCTTCTTGGCAGCCTTATTCCATGTTGACTGAACAAACATCTCATAGCTAATTAACCGCTAAGTATAGTGTATGCATGCGATTCTTTTTTTTTTCTCTCTCTAAATAAGTACCACAGAAAAGTTTGGACAAAACTTAAGCAACTGCAGTCAAAAGTTTCAGAACATTTGATCAAGTTCAGTACAATGTTGTTTTTTTTGTGCTAAATCTAATCACGTTTTCCATTTGTCTTTTCCAAATGAGAACCACTTTCTCCCCCAACAGTTTTGGAATGGCTGAAAATTATGAGTAAACTATTTTTCCACATTTCTGCCTATTTTTATGTCTTGTTCTTTTAGCAAGACGTTTTTGACAAACTTTTTTTTTTTTCAATCCCACCGACAAGAATATTGACCTGGAGCAGATTTAGCATGGTGAATAGGTTAAGCATTATTATATAAACTAAGAATATGCTTCAGAGAACAAACATGAAAAATTTTCAGGCTATATCAGGTATTTAAATAGGCAAAACAGCATCATAACAAATTATGAAAATCATGCAATACCTAAAGACTGACATCCATGTCACAGTGGAATTCAAACAACAGGCTGTTAGCTGGAGAGTAGACACTATACACTCAACCTAACCAGACCATCTCATCCAGTGCAGTTTATGCATTGAAAGTTGCTTAAAATTCATCATCATCAGCGGTCCTGACAGGCACTTAAGCTCCCACGATCTTCCAACTGTACTTGAACTTCACAACCACTGCTTAAAATTACCAATGGGGTATTGTCACTTATGCAGGACTTTCTGGTTAATGGACATATCATACTGGCTGAATCAGAGGTCTGTAATGCACTGCTCAAATTCTTACAAATGGTAAGAAATTGTACATATTCATAACCTCAACGAATGTCCTTATACCTTATGTATTTCAGCTAGACACAAATTTAAGTAAATAAATAAACCAGGCGGTGCATGATATTTTTAATAATTACTTGAAAAAAAAAACAGTTTGTAATGCTACAAAGAGTGTTTGGGGGCTTGTTCAAGCACCTAATATGGCTTATCTAACCACTCATCAATATTCAGCAGAACTTCAATGTATATAAAAGTCACAAAAATTTTTATAGAACTTTAAATATATATATATAAAAATTATTATATACATTGGCACCTACATAAAGTCCATAGCCACTGCAGGAAGTTCACTAACATCAACTATCAGCATATCTGTCATATTTTGTTTGAACTCATTCATAAACAAAGGACTCACAACTGACTGGCAAACCATTTCGCTCATTCGACTATCATGCATCACCAAGCAAAAAAATCTAGTCTCCATATCCTTGCTAACCACTCTTACTTAATTTCCAAAGACTTCTAATATATAAAATTTTCACATTTTATATATTAGCATTAAGCAGTTTTAAGTTAAACAATAGCTTACAAGGATATCAGACCACATTTTGTAATAACACTAATAGTATAGAAATAACAATTATTATTATTACTGTTAATGGGTATCTCCATGGAGTCAAAGGACTCATTATTTACAATATACCTATCATACCTTCCACAATCCATCCAAAATTTTGCCATCAGAGGTAGAAGCTAACCATCATTCACACAGTGCATATTGTGCCTCTCCTTAAACTGATTCACTAATGAAGAACTGGTTACCAATTCTACTCATTCACCACTGTCATAGCAAAAAGTGTAGACTTCACATCTTTGCAAACCGTAACTTTACTTAACTTCCAATGATGGCTTCTTGTTCTATCACCACCTGCAATATACTGAAAAAATCCCACCTCCACTCTATAAAATCCTTTCAGTAGCTGGAATGTTTCTACATGTCACCTCTCTTCTTTCTATCTGCCAATTTTTACAACTCGCAAATCTTCTCTCCATCTTCATATGGAACACACACATATGTATGTACGTTATTAACAGGTATCTCCATGGAGTCCAAAGACTCATCGCTATATAATCAAAGACTAACAAATTAATACAACATACTTCTAACAGTCAACATACCAATAATACTCAATATAATATGATACAGATATGTGAAAACAGCACCTACTAAATACTGATACTAAATTAAACAAGATATGCTATACAAGAAGACAACTTGTAAATGCTGAATATCTTTTAATTACAACTGTATCTGCACTGAACAAAATGAACGTTGACTGGAAATTTAACTGATGATCTTAAAAAATAACATTACTGAAAATGGCTAACAAACAATGTTTGGTGTATTTGGCTCAAAAATTCCCATTTCAGATGAGGCAGTTATCAGCATAACAGCAAAAACAGTACAGTAACCCAGTAAATAAAGGATCGCTTCTCGTTAGGCAAGTAAAATATTTCTGACAGACAATAAGTGGTAGAACTGTTAACAACAACAACAAAAAAACTGAATCTACATCGATATGATCAAAATAATTTCATGTGGATGTTCGTAAACAAAATCAGTAGTCAGTGATTAGTTTCCTGCAATGCAGTTACAAAAGCACTTAGTGAACTGTATGCAACAGTGAATGGTATATAACTCATAAGCAGTGCGTGTGTGTGCCTGCTTTCTAAGCACCTTCAAATATTACGATTAGAGCGAAAGCTAAGTTTTATATTTAGTTTAGAGCCAATCTTGCAAAACTGGCATCTGACCATCTTAAGCTGGATATGCATTGTGTGAAGCTACAATATTATTCCGATGACAGCTGCAATATCCACCAGAATAATAACTACAAAATAGAAATTAAGACCAGCTGTTGAATTAAAATTACGAACTGCTTCAACACTTTTTCGGAAAATAGAAATTCTCCATATATTTCAGATCCCAATGCTTCTCAAAACAATTTGCTTCATCGATAAGCACTACTAATTTTTCATTTAAAAAAACTTACCCCAAAACATGAAACGAATATTATTTCTTGTTATCTGTATTTTCTGTAAAGAAACGAAGTCTTCCTTCCATCAAGCACGTAAAGCAGCCATGATAACTTGTCCGAACAGCATCTACCAATACCAGTTAGGGTTAATTTTTAACCCTAATGATTTTAAGCAGACGACACTAGGCTTAACATTATTTCTTTCTTCACCTCCAAAATCGTTGATTAAAGATTAGATAATAAATGCACAGTAATTATGCCCTATTAGGCATTAATGTCTGTAAATTCAACATGGCGACAATCCCAGGATTCTTCATCACAATCGGCAATGGCGAAATTTAGAGATCGTCGGTACAGAATTGGCCGACTTCACTACCACCACCACCGGCGACTATAGTCAAAATCGCTGACTAGCTTCTAGCATTCCAAGGACGTATTCAATACTCCTTAACTTTTAGATCTGCTTATTACACTAACATTATTTTAGACTATCATATTTTAATATTCTATTTGATAGCGAAATATTAAAAATAAGTAGTATGATTATACTGCATGCATTATTCCTGAGTGACGCCTTTGTCGTGGGAAGCATTTCCCAGAACGCCATATTGTTAAGCCTATTCAGTATAAGTCGATAATGGCGTACACGCTACGAGGTAACATTCTAGATATACACATACGCAGATCCCCCAATTAGTAATAAGAAACAAATAAGCAAAGGCAAACTTACTGTGAATAAGAGGTTAATATTGGCGTTACTGGGCTTAAAAATAATATATAAAATATATTTTTGGCCACTAAGGCTCAAAAAATTAATACATAGGATAGACATTATGTGACGTCACTAACTTAAGGCGGGAAAATTGACGTCTGCTTTAGATGAGTATAAATTTAAATTTCGCCCTCTTACGGAGACCAATTTGTTTATTTATTCATTCATTTCTTCCAGAAACGAGCACATATACATAAGGCGTTATAATATTATACAGCAATCCCTCAATTAGTGCGCCTAATGCTTTCTTTAAAACAGGCGCATTAATCGAAAACGCACTAATCGAATATAATAACCTATAGGAAAATGTATAATTCGTCCCTCAGATTTCTTTTTTGAGCCTTAATTTTTTTTTATAAAAGAATTAGGTATGTCTCAGGGTCTAGTTAAAAGAAAACCACGAAGCTGAAAGACAATAAAACATATTCAGAATATAAATTTATTATTCTACTTCTTAACGAAGAATTGAGCTAACGTAGTTTGGCGGACATTTTGTTTCTTTTTTTCATACAACCGATGGTATGGCCCTATTGCCTCTTCTACTCTTCTGCAAATTTTACTGCTTCTCCCTTCATCAGGGTCAGCTTTGCTACTTAAAAACTTCGATTGTACGAAAAATATTTTCAAATTGTTTCTGTGAAATCTCTTTTGACTGATTATCAGTGGTTAAATTTTCTACATATTCTTCTGGACCTTCCCGCTGTACATCTAAATTTAGCAGGTCGGGATCACTCAATTCTTCAGAATGAGATTTAATTAACTTTTGGAACGTTCTCAATGAAGGGAAGAAAGAAATGAAGGACGTACGAATTGGTCGCCAACACGCGAAATCACGTGCTTTATAGATAAAATTTCCCAACTGTTATACAAGCAAAATAGTTACCACTTTAAAAACTACAATGATCATAAATGAGAAGTTAATTTTTCGACGTGTGATAATAAACAACTCATCCCAGAAGACTGATTGATTACCCTGTTATCGGAATGAATTCTCCTTTTTGTGACATGCGCAGAAGTGTCGAAGGGTCTCTGATCTGTGGGCGTACTATAGCAGACGACATAAATTTTGGCGGTAAAAATTTGGAACATGGCATACATAGTGTACATGAAAGTAGTGTAGTATGCCATTAAAAATAACTTTTTAAATATTTTAAATCGGTAACTAAATTATTATATTCTAGTAAGTGATTTTTTAAAATAGTTAGCCATAAAAATGTATAGATAGAAAATTATTTACATCTGTAACATTTATTTGTAAGCTGTATATAGGCACACTAATCGAATTTGGGTATCAAAAAAAATGACGCACTAATTGGGGGCTCATTAATCGAGGGATTACTGTACTACTATTGATAAGAGTATCAATACTGTGGGAGGAAACACTGAGTTACTGTATATGCTGAAGACGCAAAGTTGAGTCGGTTATAAAGGACTAATCTGATAAGAATAAAGGGTTTTTATAGTATTGATACTGATGACATTTTTCTGAACAGTGCAGAAAGGGAGAGAACGAGGAATCATTGTGTAAGAATGTGATTAACAAGAGTGTTAGAATTATATTATTTGCTTGAAGGGTGGTGAATGTGTGGAATGAGTTACCAGAGGTGGTTGTGAATGCTACGTTTGTAAATGAATTTAAGGAGAGGTATGTGAATAATGGTTAGTGTGTCAATGTAGGGTCTCCCGCGATGAATCTTCTGACTCCATGAAGACACCGTTATAATAATAATAATAATAATAATAATAATAATAATAATAATAATAATAACATTGCAGACTGCTTGAACAAACTTATAAGCAATTGCAGCAGTGTTAGTCAAATGTTGCTAATAGAAGGTAGTATTCTGTCTTCTCTTCTATGGTTCTGGCCCTGTAATTAATGAAATATGGAACCGAGTAGGAAGATAACTGCATTATTTTGCCTATAACTACTATAAACAAAATTTAAAAGTCACAAGATGAATTAAATGTTATCGCCTTGGGTTTCTCCTGAAACCACTTAAGGGGAATGAGAAGTGCACACCAGCGAACATCACAATCAACAGTTAATGTAAGATCATAATTTCACATAATACCATAAGAAATAATATCACTGTGCGTTGCAATAAACAACTGTTCCATAGTGGGCAAAAGTTAACGTTAGAAATACGTTTTCTATGCACTTCTTTTTTACTAAAATGAGCGAGTCATCGACCTACAACAGAGCTTTCAAACCCGCTTGCCTAGCTCTAATTATTAGCGACTAGAACTTCCAATATCCCCCGGACATCTTTCACTAAAGCCAACAAAGAAGAGTTCGTTTTTGACGAACTAGTCGAGAATCGCAAGAAATCTCTCGAGTTCAGCAATATCACTATTTGTAATAATATCGTCGACTGTTCAGTAGATTTAAAAAACACTCTACATAACATATCCAGAAAACATTCTACATGCATCTTTTCCTCTCTGGATAAAGCAAACTCCACTACCATATAAGGCAATAAATTCTATTAAGGAATTAGAACTTTTCATTATCCATATTTCTTGAGAGGGTGATTATCTCACCTTGCTTTGATACACCAAATTATTCATTATAAATAAATTAGCAAACAAGAAAATGTCCTTCAAAAAACACTTGAGAACTTAACAGACACCGATAGTTATATCCATACATCACAAAGTGTGGTTCCTTTCAAAACAACTACTAGAATACTCATGCCTTTAACTCTGCATTATATCCTCAGTCAAGACACCAAAGAACCAAGTTAACCTTAAGTGACATGTATAAACTATTTTATCTGAAATTACATCTGAAAACTACTTAATGATCAGTAAACATTCTTATGGCATTTGGCTATATCATTTAGTCCTTGGAACTTTAGCTTCTGATCTTCTGCATTTACTAGAAATTAACTATCATAGGCAGTTACATCCACTAAATTTCCTAACTCCCCCTTAGATTCAGTATGTGTGTATATATAGAGAAGGGGTTGTATAAGAGTTAACTTATGATAGATATCATAGAAATACTTAAGTTCGATTCTAGTCGTTGACTAGAGGCATTTTTTAAAACCTTTCTTCATCCGTTTCTCGAGTTAGATGATCTCTGGCACTGGCAAGAGATTTTATTCTCTTGGAAACTTGTAAAAGTTTCCCAGAGAAACTTTTACGAGGGAAAAGGTTTTCCTTTGTAAAATAATAATAATAATATATTGGGTTAGGGTTAGGGACAAAGAGATAGCAGCACTTAGTCGTCTCTTCATCGAACGAATGCGGCTTATAATTTGTTATAGTCGTGGGTCAGTATCTCTGATTGGTTACCAGTGGAGATTGAAAATCTCCCTTAGTCTTCAAAAGACAGATAGGCAGGATCGGCTGTACTGACGGTGCTAGACGTGCATTTGCATGGGGCGACAAAGTTGGCATAAACTATACGAAAAATAAGGGAGAATGGGTGGCAAAATATGCTACTGCACGAGGAGACTATACGAAAAATAAGGGAGAATGGGCGGCAAAATATGCTACTGCACGTAGTGGCAAAATTCCCCTAGGAATGCAGACAGGACAAAAACAGTCTCGGTTGCTTCCTTCAAGGGAATAAAATTTGTTAGCTGAGTTTGCATTTTTTTATATCTATGGGTATTTAATGGGATATTTTTAACTAATATGGAGCACAAAATGTCATTCAGGTATAAAGAATCACAAATAATTGTAATACATATTCCCTGTTTTACGAATATATTTCTAGGTTGTCTTGGTTGCTGATTATCTAACATAGAAATGTTAATTTCTCTACGATTTCTTATAACTGGTTATGGATGCTTATATATATGCATAACGCTTGTCAAACCTCTTAAAATTAGCTATATAAGATGCAATTAATAATATAATCATCATAATTCGTTAAAGCTTTTTCTTTCCAAAGTGAGTTGTTGTTGAGCCGTTTTAGCCCAATCTGTCTTCTGGAGACTGAGGGGGAATGCAGCTTCCGCTCATAGCCACCCGAAGACAGCTGTCCCAAAATATTCAATTACATCTGGTGAATGGTACATAATAACCGTAAAAATGTCTTATTATTATCTGTAATATTGTGTTCAGTGGCCAATTTTCTTAAGTTAACAAAATGAAAACCCAAATTTCCGGAGGGACAAAAATTCGTTAGTCCATGCCAGAGATCGATTATGTCAGGAACCGGTGAAGAAAGGGCTAGAGAAAGTTCCTCTGGTTGGCGAATGGAATCGATGTTTAAATGATCTTCGGGTGATCTATCGCTATGGATGTAAACTCCGTTTTCAATATAAAAATCGAACTCCATTAAAATGCATATATATTTAAAATCAATCTGTAAATATTCTGTCGTTCATTTTTTATGTAGATGAATTTTAAACCAATTTGTTGATATATTCTCGTGGACAAAACTAAAATTATTAATCGGCCTTAGGGGTGGAGACCGTTCAATCTCAGAGATATTGATCTGGAGAGAACCAGGGACATGTTTTTATCTCTCTCCAATATCCGTTTGCAAATAATACCAGGTTTTGGAAAGCTATAAATTGTAGAGCAAGACTGACTCATGTGAAAGTGAATTTTTCCATAAATTACGGGAAAATGAGAAACAAAAATACACGATAACTCCAAAACTCTTCAAAACATTTTATGCAATTCGGTAAAAAGTAGTATGAGATGAGATGTGAAGAAGCCATACTCTAATATTATACATTAAAAGCGTCATTAAGTAACAAATCGTACAAAGCAAGAGGGCAAAATGAAATTGTCAAAGTGCCTCAATAAGTAACGTGGTCACCCATTCATAGCAACATAACACTCACAATGTTATATGAAATACTCATAGTCTTTCAAGGTTTTGGAGAGGATAGTTCATATGTACATTAGTTTCTTCTTGAATATATGGGTCCACATTCTTCGCTCAGTGGAACGAGAATCATTGTCTCGTTGGGTAAATGTCTCCCCCTATCTCACCCACTTAAAGACGAACATAGGCGTTCATGACGTCATATCTGAAAAATGCAGCAATTCGTTGTTTTGTTAGTAAGTCCATATAAGTCAGTGCATCCACCCATCAAGATGTTTTTCTGAACCATTACACTTCCTCCATCATAAGTGTCCCTTTCATCGATATTAGAGAGATGATAATGTGTCCATGGTTCTCTCTCCACTCAGAGCACACCTGGTATTACTTGTAGAGCATTTGGTACTCGTCTGTAAACAATACTGACCCCAATGGTCTTGGATCCAGTTGACGTGGAGCATCTAGCCTATTTCCAATGATTTCAGCTGTGGTGTGATAATAAGAGCATGCAGACTACAGGTTTTTTTGGCATACAGGTCACCCTCCTGAAGCCTTCGTCATAGTGTGAAAGCAGATACATTGTTCCTGTTGTCAATGCTAGGTCAGATTGGAGATGATTCGGGGTAGCGCTCCTGTTTTGGTGAGCAAGTAATCGCAGATATCGGTCACCTACTGCGGTTGAAGCCCACGGTCTCCCGTTTTTATATCTCTCGGAAATCTGTGAACAATGGATCGACTCACATGGAACCATCTGTCTACCTCTGTCTGATTTTGGCTGGCCTCTAGTCTTACAGTGGCTAGCTAACTGAATTCATTGGTTGAATGATTCTTGCAGCCATATCCACGAATTTTACTATCAAGAACTCCAGATGAGAAATGCTAAACCACTCCAAAATGGGCTTTTAAGCCGTATATAGTACATTTGCATATATACCACTGACGTATGATATATTTCATATGACATATAAATATTTGTATATGATAACCAGGCTCTGCGTCATTTTTGACTTAATGTATCTGAATTTCATGTTTCCCTACCCCACCCCCAACAGAATTTTCGCGAATTTTCTTTTTTGCTCCTTAATTTAATGAAACCAGCGTAGTTTTAATATCAAGTACAGCTCAAATTTGGAAATGTTTGCTTTAAAGGGAATGTATGAGACTGTGCAAAAGGCTACTTGAATTTACCTAGCACCAGGCTGATTATGTCCTGGCAATGTAGAGGTGTATGACTTACCACTTTGTTGTATACACTTGTCTGGGATCAGATTCCGAAACAGACCATGAACTGCTCACTCTGAAACCTTCCAAGGCAGTTCCATCACACTAAGTAATCTCCAGAGAATTTACAAAAAAAAAAAGACTTCAAAAATGGTTGGATGTCCTTTTGGAGACTAATGAAGAGAGCACACTTGAAATTCTCCGTGAGGGAGTCAAAGGCATAATAATGGGTGTCTGAGTAACACGAGGTCTAATTAGAATTCTAAGTGGCATATGGATCTCAAATTCAACATATCTAATCAAGAGGAGGAACAGAAGGATGGAGAAAAACAAAGAAACATAAGGACTGAATTTATAAGTGATTTCATAAAGAAGTCGAAAAGCACTTCTGGTAGTACAAAGAAAGACAAATATTGTACTAAAATATGGAGAGAGAGATAACTCCAAATGAGAAGATACAATTATAAAAAAATGTTTGGGTTACTTCATGTGCTTAAACACATATAAAAGCCCAAATGGAATATTATCAAGGATAGGAATGAGGGAAGGAATGGGGTAGTAATAGTAAAACAGACAAACCAAATCAGATAGAAAGAGCACTAGCTTAAGGTGCCGTTTGGAAGTCTGAAAAATTTTAATTTCAGTTACGTATTTTTGAAACTGAACTTTATTTTCTGCTGGCCTTTTCTTCTGCAAGTGCATTTATATAATATTAAATTCTTCTTTTAAACGCATACTTATGTTTGCATACTTATTTTTAAGAAGTATGCAAACATAAACATATTTTTAGAACAATACGAAATCGGCAACATACATTTAGTAGTAGGTAAGTCGAAGATATTTCACTGAATGTTAGAGATAGGGACTATATGTTGGCAGCAGATTTCTGCCGTACTTCTAGGATTCTAATAAAATCCTTGATATTTCGACCAGTTATCTGTGATTGCGAGGGGTAAAACTGGCTGTCCACTATCTTCAAAAATTAATCAGGTCTATAATTGATTCATCTACTCCCTCAAAAGTGTGAGTTGATATACAGTATTATTTATTTTACTGAGTACACTGTTTCTGAATTGGGACATTATTGCCAATATTAACAAGAATTCAGATGATCATCTCTGAGAAAGAAGCAATTTTCAATCATATTCATCGTTGAGAACACAAATTAGTATAGACAGTTATCAGTAGAACGAGAAATATTCTTATGCAATCAGTCACTTTTCTCATATTTGGACGCTATTCTTTTCTTAACAGTGATTTCACAACATAAATGCAGAACTCCGTGCTTTTATCTATATTGCATTTTGTAGAAAAATTTTATTTCCTATACCAAATTTTTTAAAAAAATTTAATCTTGTTGTCATATTTATTATTATATAAAAATAAATCAGCTAACCCCTTTTATTCCCTTATAGGGAGTAGGCGAGGCCTTTATACCTTAGCTAGCTTTTGGAAACTGAGTGGGCAGTTCGATCGTATTATTATTATTATTATTATTATTATTATTATTATTATTATTATTATTATTATTATTATTATTGTAATTCGTGACACCTCCAAGGAGTCCGAAGACTCATGGCGGGAGGACACCTACTATACAACTCTCCATCTCCACTATATTTTCTACTATAACAATATCGAACGGACTGCTCATAATAATTGGAAAATTATTATGAGCAGTCCATAATAATTGCTCATAATAATTGGAAAATTATTGGAAATGTATGGAAATATCTATATGTCTTCTTTCTTAAATGCATGGTTTTTATTTAACAGCTCATCGCCAGTTTATGATGAAGTGGAATTATAGAAGACGCGAAGAAGACCACGAAGAGAATATGCTTTGTTTTTTAACTTCATTTGTCTTTTAGCGAGTTTGAATAGTTTTTATATTTGTCTGGAATAAAGCCGACAATTTATCTACTCTGTGGGATGAAAAATCAGCGTTTACGCATCTGCATGAATCAGGCCAACTCACCTTCAAATGCTGAAACCGTTATAAATTCTATTTATAACGTTTTCAGCATTTGAAATTCTAAACTCTGAAAACAAAATAAATAATATTTTGTTTTCAGAGTTTAGTATAACAGGAAATCATTTTGTATTCTCTCTGAATTTATTTGGAAGTTTGCCACTAAAGATTTGTTTAAGTTACATGTATTGTTACAGTAT
Organism: Typopeltis vanoorti; assembly: GCF_054136105.1. Taxonomy (NCBI): domain Eukaryota; kingdom Metazoa; phylum Arthropoda; class Arachnida; order Uropygi; family Thelyphonidae; genus Typopeltis; species Typopeltis vanoorti. Next base: position 74,114,094 of record NC_143556.1, on the reverse strand, counting down.
GATGAATTCTAAATTAGAGATTATTTTTGAGACATCATCTAGAATTTTGGTGTCAATACATTTTGGTATAAGATCAATCACTTCTAGGTGTAAAACCACCATCCTGCTTACTGAAGGAGTGAATAGCCGTAAAAAGAGGTCTCTGAGCATTTAAATAATATTAATGTACTATAGGCTAGGCTAAGAGCCTCTCTTAAGTAGGACTCATAAAAAAAACAAGTATAGCGTACTTCGAGACATTAAAAAATAAACTGTTAATTGTGTGACACACTTGGTGTTATCTCTGAACGTTTTTATTTTATTATTATTTTTTATGGTAATATCTTGGCTTCTCCTTACAGAATTTCTGGGCAACGAAGGACTGCATATCAGAGTCTGTCAAAAAATGCATACACACTTTAATAGATATCATCTATGAACTTTTTTCGAAGTTGGATCGAATTACGGTAGCAATGTGTAGTATGATATTCTCTCAAAAAATGTCATTACTCACATGAATACTAGCATCAACACGTGACCGGTAGGACAGTCAAACAAAATGGCCAAGGCACGATCGTCGTTCGAAAAACTCAAGACCATCTTAAAGTTGTATTTGAAATTTGAGAATGTTGTTGAAGTTCAACGACAATGGAGGCGTGAATTCGCAATACTACCTCCAACACACCTGACAATTGCACGCATTCGTAATACGTTTGAGGCCCATGGTACCATGTGTGATGTGCACAAGGGAAGATCCGGGATGTCTTGCACAGCAACAAGTCCTGCTTCCTCGGCTATGGTGTTGAAACAGTTTACACGTTCGCCACAGAATTCTGCACACAATGTGCACGTGTGACAGGAGTTACCACTGCAAGCATAGGGCGCATTCTTAAAGCAGCTAAATGGAAAGTTTATATCCCAAGATTATTGCATGCAATGAATGACGACGATCCTGATCGAAGAATGCAGTATTGTGAGTGGTTTCAACACATGGTAGATGGGAATGAGGAGTTTGTGAGGAAGGTGGTTTGGTCTGATGAAGCACAATTTAAGTTTAATGGAACAGTGAATCGGCATAATTGTGTTTACTGGGCTCCAAAAAATCCGCGCATTCATGTGGACAAGGCAGTCAGTTTACTGGGACTCAATGTCTGGTGTGGATTGTCATCTAGGGATTTAATAGGACCATTCTTCTTTGAAAGTACTGTTACTGGTCAAGTGTACTTAGACATGCTACGCCATCCATTTTACCTGCCATTCATGCACTTTATGGGCATGATCAATTTTTCTTCCAACAAGATGGTGCACCACCACACTACCACCGAGACGTGAGAGCTTACCTCAATGAGAGTACAATGGATAGGACGAAGAGGTGCAGTTGAGTTCACCCCCCCCCATGTTTTCCTGATTTAACACTCTTGGACTTCTACCTATGGGGGACTCTAAAGGATGTAGTGCATCATAGAAAACCAACTACACTGGTGGCCCTTCGGAAAGAAATTGAAACGGAGTGTGCAGCAACTAACCACTGGATAGTTTAGCCAACGTTACCCAAACAGTAGTTCGCCGTAATAATAAGTGTCTGGACGTTAATGTTAATCACTTTGAGCATCTCGTGTAATTGTACAAGTCAAAGGTAACTTGCATTCATCCCTTGATATCTGTATAAATGTAGTAGTATTACAATTTTAATACAGTTTTTTTTTTTACATTGTTTTGACGGACTCTGTATGTCAGTTTTAAAAATATGGTTAAAATTATATAAGTACTCTTTCTGAGTATCAATAAAATTGGACTCCTCTCCAGATATAGCAAAACACGAAACTTTCCCTTTCTAGGTGCTTTCGCAAAACTAGAAAGCACCTAGCTATTAGATTTGTTTTGTCTCTCGATTCGTCTTTAAGAATTGAAGGATTCCTCCATCCTAGATCGGACCATTTGCAAGATTTAAATCGGAACCATTTGCAAGAGTGTAAAAGAGAAAAAATGTATCGCAGTTACATATTGCAAACACTATCCTTTGGCTGGCAGAATTGAATAAAATTTAGAAAATATACTGAACATGTCTACCTGGCTCAATTTTGATTTCAGTTGAATAATTTTGATTTCAAACTAATAGTAAAAATTCTTCATTAAAGAGATGTAATTAAATAAATATGATATTTACGATCTCCATTCAAATTTATTGAGTGATTTAAATTTTAATTTTGATCGACCATTTGTAGGGGAAAAATTAATCAAAACAGATCACATATCTACATTGCAAAATTCATGAGGAAATTATCGTAGATCAATAATGCAGTTCGTAATCGCATTCTTATAAAGTGGAAGCATCTAAAAGTTGTCGACGTTTCATAAAGAAATAGCGATGCTGTTCATTACACAACAGCTGTATTGTAGACAAAAATTTGTTTCGTATAATTTTATCATTAATATGTTTCCTAATGAGACCAGTGTTGAAATTATTTGACGTAATTGTTATTTGTCAATAAAAGTGGACTACGATTACAGCGAGACAAAAAAATATAACATAAAATAAATCATAATCCTCTGGTCTTAAACTTTATTCCTCACTAAAAGTCTTATAACGGGGACTAAAAATCGTATATATATGACAGGATATCATTCTACTAGCAGGATTATAATGTGATAATGAGTAACTCACTTCCAGGAAGACTTGAAGAATGTGGTTTTCCATTAACTTTTAACTTTAAGATTTAACGTTTTGGTTTGTTTTCTCCGACGAAGATGTTGCATAAGCGCTATTTTCTGACATCTGAAAAGTTTTGCTGTTATTATTTTCGCCACTCCGAAATACGGAAGAGAAAGAAGTAGTGATGCTTCAGGATATTTTCCGAAGTAACAGTTGCTCCACATATGGTTGCTAGTGAAAGGAAGCAGAACGGAAGTCAGCTCGATAGCAATCATAGCCATTTTTTAATGTTTTTTTTGGAAACATAAGTTGGAATATCTGCATTCATATTAGTATTTTATTGAATGTTAGGCGTTGTATATTGAGAATGCCACGATGAATGAAACCATGTTTCAAATACTTCAATAATGTCAGCTGAGATTAATATAACATAACAGAAATCCCCCTTTTTTATGATTTTTCTTGTATTTGTATGAATGAAGCTAAATTCAATATAGATTTTTCTCCTTTGAGGAAATAGTTCAGCTGTAAATGCTATCGCTTGCAATTCGACCTATAGTTCACCTACCAATAAAATATGAATCAGTAGTTTTTCTTCACTTATCATCAGCGTTATTGATTTTAAATGTGTCACTGTCGTGTCTACGTGATTTGATGCATGAATGATTATTTAAATGTGGCCCATTGAGATTTAGTTTGCACAAATTGGAAATGCCAAATCGATTTCGAATTTTTAATTAATTTGAGATTTACAAATGAATTCTAAGAGTGAGCGAAATTTATATTATTTTTTTACATAATAAACTGATTAATCAACAAGCTTTATCACATTCACTGAACAAGATGAGTCTTTTGCTTGTTTGTTTACCAACAGTAAACAAACTTGGGTAACTTAAAATTTCAGTGACCTGGAGCATACCAAATTGCTGACACTTAACTACCTTAAGTAAGGATTTAAAGCGAGGAAACTCATCATTTATAAATGCAACTGAAGGTTTCGTTTTTTTTGTGTGTTTCCATATATCGGACGGCAGGTTTTTCCTTCCTTTTTTTATTTTTTTAAGCAGGTAAACTTATCAGAAGAGCTGACGCAGTTTACAGATATCATACACTGCTTAGCTGCTTTGATCGTAATGATAAACAATATCTTTAAATCGAGGAAAATTTAATTAATTTATAATGATTAAAAACTAAACATCTAACTGAAGCAGGATGCTCAGTTTTCTCATAATAACACGCATATTGTTTACGATTCCGTAAAAATGGAACCCTACTCTAATAAATGTGGAACTTTTCAAGCCACTTCAGATTGCTAATGAACAGCATGGTGGTCTCATGGCCCATGAAATGCACTTCTCGCCTAAAGACATTCATAAACATCTATGCCCATTGTAGAAAATTCGGACCCATAGTCTGTTGGCATATAGAGAAAATACACTATCCACTCGGTTAAGCACGTGATTACTTTTGAAACTATAAATGAATAGAACATGGAAATTCTTAGATCCACTTATGTATATTGCATAAGGATATTATAAAAAAAAAAAATCAGCTAACGCCTTTTTATTCCCGTATATGGGGAGTAGGCGAGGCCATTTAGCTCTATCTAACTTTTTTGGAGACTGAGTGGGCAGTTCAATCTCCACTGGTACCAATCAGAGATGGATGGCCCAAGGCTATCACTAATTAAGCGGTACTCAGTGAAGAGAGACGGCTCAAATGTGCCGCCATCTCGTGGTTCCTAACCCTAACACAATATATTTAATGTCTGAAATAATGTGGGTTCTACGGTCGATTTTCTTGAGTTTACAGGACGAAAAACTCGAATTTCCGGGAGGAAAAACCTGCTTGCCAGTGCCAGAGATCGACTAACTCGGGAACCAGTCGAAAAAAGGCTTAGAAAAATTTCCTCTAGTCGCCGACTAGACTCGGAACCAAGTCTTCCTTCGTGCGGCCAAGCGTCGTGGTTGGCAAACGCCACATCCACTGAGCTACACAGGCTCTTAGGACACAGGCTCTCTAAGGATATTATTATTTTTTATATTATTATTATTATTATGTGACACATCCAAGGAGTCCAAAGACTCATCGAGGGAGAGTGTGCCAACAGCATCGAACGATTGATTTCCTTCCAACTACTAACCGAGGTCAAACTTGCTTAAGTTTTTGCTGAGCCATTAGTAGCAGAGGCTCTACCAATCGTCCAACCTTTGCTGGATATGAGTCCTAAGTAAGTGAATCAAATAAGAAAGAGGCTTCCCAAACTTGCTTTCCTGGGGCATTGTTAGTACACAATAAAATCCACTCAATAGTTGATGAAGAGATTTATTCGTAACCTACAGCCCAGATTAAGAACAACAAAGAAAGTGGAAAAAAAGAGCAGTACAAACAAACGTAGTAGATTTTGCTGACTGTTCAATTGAAGTAATTCATACACTCTGACTATAATATATTGGGGTGCACAGACCGTTTTCAAAAGCTTTATTAATATCAAAGAATTATATGATTAGAAATATATTTTTGACACTTATTCAGGGATCTCGGACTGAGAAGACATTTGAACAACATAACTAGCTTGTCCACACAACTTCTTTAAAAAAAAAGGTGAGAGAAGAATGATTATAATTATGAATATGTAGCCATCAAATCGTTGACTAGGCGGTTGATTTATTTGACGATCCATGTTCCTGTTGTTCAACAAGTGTCAAAAAAAGTATCAAAATTAATAACGTAAGATATAAGAAAAACAGGTTCCTTAGGTGACAACTTAGAAATGACGTAACTATTTATATCTCTCTTTTTTTTTTAGATACCTCTTCTCTGTCACAAATTAGAACACCACATTCTGATGTTACCTTAAAACGCAATTCCCCCCCCCCCCTCTCTTTCATAAGCCATAGGTTTCCTATTATCAACCAGATTGGCCAGATGATTGGCATATTCTCCAATCAAAAGGCTGGGACGTGGATGTTTGTGACTGTCTTCGGATGGGAAATGAATTTCCCGTGTTAGACCATTGCCCTGTTCATTGGAAAGCTGACTTGAAAAGGTTCCATGTTTGGTTTCTAGAGCAGGGTTATCGGCTTATGTAAAAACATTAAAAAATAACAATCAGAATATATATATATATATATATATATATATAAACATTAAATATATTTTATTTAATAATTAAATAGTAGTTATTAACATATTATTTTCATTTTATAACTCAATAATATATAATATATAGTAATAGTAATTCATAATTCATTAATTATTCTATGTAACTGCTGATAATTGTAGTAGCTTCTATGATGTTACGAATGCACAAGTAAGATCATTACAGAATTACGTTTAGTAACTAACCAACTATAGGACCTTTTTTGTGCTTTTTTTCAGATGCTTCCTGAGTTAGTTCATGTTTGGTACGGGAAAATATAATTTATTTCTCAGATTTTTAGACATCATTAAATTACACACACACACACACACACACACACACACACACACACACACACACACACACACACACACACACACACACACACACACACACACACACACACACACACACACACACACACACACACACACACACACACACACACACACACACACACACACAGAGAGAGAGAGAGAGAGAAAATAAAATATTAGTTAGGGTTAGGAACATTGCTTTTCTTCTAGAATACCACAGAAATCAGAAATGTATTCAGCTTTGTAGGTAATGAAGAAAGGCGAAGTCTGGCAGGCTAAAAAGGCTGCAAAAAAAAAACGTTACAGGATTTATTTATTTTTATTATACTATATCGATCTGCCCAAAGAATGTTTAAGTTACTCCGGAAGCACCAGATCTACAAACAGTCCTAGCTAAAAGCAATGCTTATTTATAAGGCGATTTTAGAACTTTAGAAACAAAATGCTCAGTTGAAGTATAGAAACGTCATGTTGTCGAGGATAAAAATATAAGTTCGTCCTCTGTACGTTTCTTGTTTTTTTTCCTCAAAATATACTCCATCTATCAACATATCATCTATTAATTACAATAAAATGCCAGATTTGAATTATTTTTTTTTATTACCAGATAAAGAATTAAAGTAGAGCACCTACCAAACACCGCTTAAATTGTCATTCAATAAATACGCTATACTGAAAAGTTGACGTACTAATCATCTTTTCAATCGAAACGGTTAAAGAACATCTTGTTGATGCTATTCACAACACTGTTCGTGACAACACTAATCGTTGTTCTTGGTGTCTTTTTGCAAAGTCTGCTTGAGTTTAATTTCTGATAAATTCATATTTATAATATTCTATTTATCTCAAATATGCTTGCATAAATCTTACCTCGAACCCAGTAAGGAAATTCCTCCATAATTCTGAGACTGTTTTATTTCCCTTTTTACACAAGGACAATATGAAAACTCTACTCGAATATTCTGGAAACCATCTGACTATGCCTTCTGAATTATGGTGCAGTTGCTGCAAAAATTTTACACGCCCTTACTTGATTGAACATTCTGATCGAACACCCTCTACACCAGCTTCCTTTTCACATATCAGATGGCCTTCGTTACCTCAAGAATTAATATGGATCCCTGATTGCATTCCTCTTGAATATTTCCCATCATAGTTCTGTCGCTGCTTATCTCGTTTGATCATATTTCAAAGTAATTACCCAAGACATCGAGAATATTTTCATTTTTAAATTTTTATATAATCATTATCATCTGTGATTTCTTGTTCAGTACTAGTTCTTCCATTACGAAGCTTTTTTCAATAGCCTCCTAAACATTTGGTCACCTTCACGATTTGTCTTCTATATTTTTCCCAAAATCTTTCCATGAGTTAGTTTTGTTGTGTTACTGCTTATCTCATTTGTTTTCTTGAATTATATTTGTATAGTTCAGTTTACACTTCACCTCTCAAAGATGCTCTACTTTAATTCTTTTTAAAACTTTTTTCATATTTTTCTTTTCAATATGACATTCATTTTTATTCATCTTAAAAATAGGCAGTGCTGATTCCTATTTGAGATCTCCTGTATATACTTATATCCTGAACTACCTTGAAGATTATCACTATCAAAGATAACAATAAGGCTGATCTTCTGTCTAGTAGAATTGGATAAATGAAAACGGCAACTTTATGATATTGTTGGATTTTTCAAAATCATTAGGCAGGGTACCGCGTGATAATCTGTTAAATGAAATGGTGCAAATGTTGTTGTATATGAAGCTGATAACATGGATAAGAGACCAGCTGACATACACACATCACAGAATAGCATATGGTGGAGGAAAATCAAAGAGAAGCAAGTGTCAAAGGCTCGATATTTGGTTCAGTGCTGTTAACTTTTTACATTAATGTTATCCGAGATGATTTGAAGAGTAATCTAGTGGTTTGCAAATTATGCTAAATTAGAGGGAAAGATGGTAAATTGAAATAATATAAAGAAGCTATAGATGGTATGCATAAAATGACTTGATCAAAGGTAATTTCCAGCTCAATGTATCAAGGAAGTTATGCACTTTTGACGGAAGAGATTGAAAGCTATGCATTATATTGATGGGGCTGCATTTCTAAGAATTGATTATGGAAAAGGGTTAAGAGTGATAGTAGACAGAGCATTGAATTTCAGAGCTTATATACTCAAAATTGGACAAAATGGCGCATAGTATCACTTGAATGTTGATCAAAACACTGATAAGCAGGGACAGAGAAGTTATTATCTCTCTCTCTCTCTCTCTCTCTTTATCAGAAAGCTGGGCTCCCTTGTTAAGATTTGAATGTGTTGGTTTCTTGGAGATAAGAAAATGATGGAGAGGATTCAGATGTGACCGACTAAGATGGCCATAGGCGTATGGAATGCTTGATGATTTATGGGTCACAAAAATTGGTTCATGGACGGTGTTATTTATGACAGAACCGTATATGATAACTGTGTGGAGAAGTGTCCTACCGCAATGAATCCTTGGGCTCCTTGGTTGTGTCACGTAATAATAATAATAATAATAATAATAATAATAATAAAAACATAAGTTTTTATTATTATTAATAAAAAGTTTTCTATAAAATGGATACAGGTGAAATCTTTTAGTACGCATCGGGGAGAGGTGAAAGAATAAGGAATCTCACTATTGGAAGTGAGATTAGATTTTGCTTGGAATGTGGAAAACCAGTGGAATGAATTGCCAGAAGTAAATGTGAGTGCTTTGCCAATGTATGAATTTAAGGAAGAATGGTATACTCTCCCTCCCCCGCTTAGGTACTGCGTGGATAACAGTGAAGGCCTCCCGCGATGAATTTCTGGACTCCATAGAGATGTCCGTAATAATAATAATAATAAAAATAATAATAATAATAATAATATTTTTGACAAAGTTTATTATCCTTTTCACATATATTTACAAATACACAACTGAAGTTTTTGTTTTTGTTTTTATTTTTTGAATTAGTACAGAATGTTAAATAAATATCTAATTTAAATGTGTATAAATGATAATATTAACAATATATTTTACATTTTTTTGTCACATATATATTTACAATGATTCATTTTATGTGTTAAGGGAGATATATTTTCATATTAATGATATTGTTGTGGAATAATTTTATATAAATATATACATAATTATTTTCTACCTTTTGTCATTTACGTTTATATTTAATCGGCAGTTCATTTTAATTCACAAATATTTACAGTTTATTTTATTATTATTATTATTATTATTATTATTTTTTTTTTTGTTATCAGTAGGGAATGCCGAATGGATTTATTTCACTTTTTAACATTGATATTTTTTTTTTGAATCAATTATAATAATTTTTTTTTTTTTTCAGTTTCAATTTAGAGTTTATTTTGGTTTACAATTTACATTACTTCTTTCTTTTCTGTTAACGTGTAAGAGGAATGCTAAATGCATTCATTTCACTTTTTTCACAACGCTATTTTTAAATAGATAACTTTTTTAACAATATTTTTTATTATTATCATACAGAGTATTTACATAAATACCATTAAAACAAAGTACATTTTCTGCTCAGCACGAAATTCCGTACACAGTTTAGAGTACCTTAATTTCTTTTCAATATTTTTTCTTTGAATATAAATACACGATTTTTTTTTTTTATTTACATATACATTACAATAATTTGCAGTCTATGATTATGAGGATTAATTGTTCTTGTAGATAAGCTTATACGCTGGTGATACATAATTGTTAATTTTAAGGAAGAACAACGTATATTATTATATTAACTAAATAACTTTAATTAATACTTCCAATATTTCGTCATGTTACATTACCATCTTCAGGGAACATAAAAATTAATTAAATGTGCACGCAGGCACTAACACCGAGCAAAAAATGGCACGAAAACAACTGAAGTCAGTCCTAGAGTCCTAAAGGGTGCCATCTAGTGGGCCAAATTAGGTATTAATCTTGGCTGTTTGGGCTGATGTTCTAAGAATGCAAGCCTCCCATATTTGGGGTAGTCTCATGCATCCAAATTTATTGAGGTTTAGGGAGTTTTTTAAGGCTGAGACCGATTCTAAGAATAATCTCTCATATTTAAACTTGCTGCGGTGTGGTAAGGAAGCTTTCTTCCAACGCATTTTATGGCAGGTGTCCAAGGCATGGTCAACAAGTCCTGAGTGGCTATAACGGTGGGAACGGACATAATTCTTATGTTCACATATCCTGATATCAGCAGTCCTGCCTGTTTGGCCATAGTAAGACAATTTATAACTACAAGGGACCTGGTAAACTCCAGCTAAGTCTAGAGGAAGTGGCTGGTCCTTGGGAGAGCGGATAAGAGAGGCCATTTTTGATATGGTGTGTAACAAGTTGTCAAGTCATATTTTTTAAAGATTTTTGTTAACTTTTCAGAAGTACCACGAATATAAGGAACAGTGACAGATTTAGAGTAGTCCTTGTTGTGGAGGGAGGAGGAGGGAGTTGGGGTTAACTGATTTTAATAATTTTTTGATTTTATGGGGGTTGTATCCATTGGCTACAAAGGTGTTAAGAATATGAATAAATTCAGTAGTAAGGGCACTGTTATCTGAACTGATTAATTTTGTCCTGTGATATAGGGTTTTTATAATCCCATATTGTTGGGAGGGGGGGGGGATGGTATGAACGCTGGTGAATGTATCTACCTGTATGTGTAGGTTTTCTGTAAACTGAGGATTAATTAATTGAGGCGGGCTAATCTCATCTGCTTCGTAGCTAGGGTTAGCTTTTGTGAAGAGAGTGGGATTAGCATACACTATTTATGTTGTTTTATTTATTTTTATTTTTTATGGATGGAATATAGGCGTCGGATGCTGGACGATTTGTGACGTGTATATAGCTTATAATACTATGTTAACTGTGTTGGTATAGCTTCCAGAGTTCGTGTTTTAATGTTCTGTAGTTGTCTATGTGTTTTAAATTTCTTGGTAGGTTGTTGAGTAGCGTGTGTATCAGATTTTATCTCACAAAAGAACTGTATGAGTTGTTTAGGGATGTAAAGAGTTGTTATAGGTCGTGTTATGCAATACGTGTCTCTGTTGTTATGATAGGTGTTATTGAAGTAATCGAAGAAGTTGTTTAAGTCGTAAAAGAAATAATAATAATAATAATAATTTTTTAATTCAAATTATGATTATATATTATGCATTTACAACACGTATTATTCTTTTTTTTTAACAATGAAATTCATACAAAGTTTCTCTTTTTTTGTTTATAATGCATTAATGATAATTAATGTTGTTGGTAATTTATAGTTACGGTTGAATAAGATTACATTTTTATAGTATTCATACAATAACAATAAATTATATATCTTTATTGTTATTGTATGAATACTTTTTTGTTATTGTATGAATACTTGTTATTGTATGAATACAATTTTTGCTTTAATGTATTTAAGCGCTATAACTACAGTACATAAATGTAATAAATGGATTTTTTTTTCTTAGGATAACACCGGTTAGTTATTATTTATTAGTTTGATTGCTGTGATGGACACGTAGGCTGATATTTGATAGGTCTGATATTCACTATTGCCGTAGGATGAGAAATTCATTCTCTCTCTTTCTCTCTCTCACACACACACACACACACACGATAATTTGGAATGTCATGAGTCACTGAACTGGAAAGCCTGAACTAATATATTGTGTTTCATTAATTTTGTAAGGTGTGCAGGATACGCATTTCTTGTAGTTTATAACGTTCCTGTATTCAAAAGGTAGTTTATTCAGAAATGAAATGTAGAAATATTTTCCGTAGTTATATCACACAACTAATTATATCACATATATTTATATGTGATATAATTAGTTGTCTGAGGTCTTGTTATACGGTATGTATTTCTTAGTTGTCTTGTTATACGGTATGTATTTCTTGCTGTCCTGTAGTTGGCATCGAAATAACATTTTAGCATAGTTGCATAGTGACACAAGTTTTGCTGTTAGTATTTTGTCTTCTGACATTGCAGTGTATATAAAACCGGTACTGTTTCTTTGTCCCAAAAGACCAGTTTTATCATTTTGAACTGTAATGATATTAATCTATTTAATTTCTAGTATGCACAGAAAACATACGTTGTCATAGCGTATCTTAGTATATTTTGACATAATACTTTGTATATTAGTGTTTTTAGGCGTATGGCAACTATGTCTTTTAACCTGTAGAGTTTGCCAGTTCGGAGTTTTTTTTTTTTTTTTTTTGTAGATGGTTTATGTGGCTATTCCAGTTCATATCTGCGTCGAAGTAGATTCCAAGGTATCGTATTGTTTCAACCTGAGGGATGGTAGTGGTTTGACTGTTCTGTGTGTTTTTTATGTTGGAAAGTAAACGTTGGATGGTTATATATATATTATCAACTTATTGAGTCAGTGGATTTCTGAATATAATTAATTTTGTCTTATCAGAGTTTAGATGCATGGAGTTTTTGGTGAGACAGTCAATTTATATCAGGCTGCATATTTGTTTGGGCTATGCTTGCATTATTATGGATGGATATCATAGCTGTATCATCTGCGTATTGGAAGATCTTGCCTTTGAGAGGCAGCTGGCACTCCACAAGTTACTGATAGCTCTACTGCCGATTGAAACTATATTTTCGAAGAGAGATGGGCAGCCAATCTTCGTCTTTCAAGCCTTATTACCGTCATTTTGAAACAAATAAATAAATCGGCTAACGCCTTTTATTCCCTTATAGAGAGTAGGCGAGTCAGTATTAGTCCTATCTATAACAATAATAATTTCGGAGCATTGCTATTTTAAATTATTTCAGTTTCTGCTCAGCTTTTAAACTTTTAAAATTTTAACTATTAACGCGAATGTAAAAAAAAAAAATATTGAAGTAGGAAATAAGTTTAGCAAATTAAACAAAAGAAAAAAAAGCATTTTTTTTTTTTTTACTTTGTTGTTTTCGTAAAGCAATCACATTAACTAGTTAAAGATATGAGCCAAAAGATTGGTTCGCATAATCATTGTAGAGAGAAATTACGTGCGTTAATATCGCTTCTGTGAATTGCTGCAACAATCTACATTTTCTTTACAAAAATAATTCATTTATCTTAGTGAAAGTAAATGAAAGCAAAATTTCTTTTCAAAAATACTGCCTCTAAGAAAGAAACCACAAGGAAATGATAAAAACTACATTCGTTCTCGCTTAGCCTACAGATACTAAATAATGTCTTATTTCCAAGTTGTGATTTATCGATCCTGTTTGTCTCTGCGTTTCCTTCTCAGTCGTTTTGTTATGTGTGGTGATACCCCAGAAGAGATTAAACTGTTCCTTTTCATCAAATTACATATCTCCGCCTTCCGATCAATAGTCTGGTGTTGGTATCAGATCGTTTTGACTATTTCAATTTTAGAATATCAGTCACGTAGTTTAGATTTTTTTTTATTGGTGTTATTTTTTGTATTGTATCATCATATATTAATCAAGTTATTTTTTTTATCGAATATCTGCCGCTTTTTTTTATGACAAGGAGGGCACTGGGATGGATATCTCCTTGAGACTAATATGTTCCTGTCTTCCCTCTAGGGCTATTAATTCTTTTAATATACTTGTAGGCTGGTTTTTAAAACATTTTGGAGATATTTAATTTAAAGTACTTAGAACAATCTGGATTTAATACATTAATTGAAGAAAAGGACCAATGTTTCAAATCTTTACAAATCGTAATAATTAGGGGGGGAGATTAAACAGATCTCCGCAGGACTTTCAGAAAATCGGCCTGGTTTTTAACAGGAATTCTTCACTAGAAGGGAACCATAATTAGTATAGTGGTTGGCAGAAATTTGGGAAAGGTATATAATTAGCATTTTGCCTAGAGCCCTAATATGAGTGTTTTTCATATACGGCAAAGTCGTTTTCTAATCGGGTATTTTTACATGTGGCAACGCCTCGCAGTCGCTATTGCTGTTCTGAGTCAGCCGTATTCAATCCACAGCGCAGTACTATTTCATTAAACTAGATGTTTAAATAAATTTATTGCAGGTGACAGCTACATGTCAATCAGCGATTTATATTCATGTGGTTTCTGTCTGAACAGCACTGTACTAGTAGATAAAATATTAGAACGAATACATGCTTTCAGATGTGAGAATAAAAAGTATAAACATTAAAATATCAAATTTTATTAAAATAAATGACATAATACGTAATTTATTTATACTCAAGTTATCCTTGGTGCAAAAACATAATCAGAATCAGACTTTAGAAAGTGAAATATGGATCATAAAGACGAAAAATTATTTCAAAACTACAGAAATGAAATATTAAAAAAAAAACCACTCTCTAAATTTAGATCTAAACGTAAATTAATCTAAATGAATAGGCATTTAATAACTATCAAAATCATAGTAATTTCTATTTATTTTACGAAATAAATGTAAAAAGAGGAGTTGGTAGAAAGACTAAGATAACGATGTCGTGGGACCGGACATTTAATTGACACACTTTATGGGCATTATGCATTGGATTGTTGTTTTCCTCTATGGAATCTGAGAACGCATCGCGGGTTAAACACTCTACAATCCACTACACCAGGGGTCGGCAACTTTTTCAGACTCACGGGTCACATTCAACTTTTATTTTTAATAATCGGACCACAAGCTTTTAATTAATAGAAAATAGTGAGTGAAAAAAATACTCAAGGTATCAATTTTTATTATATCAATCTTAAAAAAACACAGAAATATTTAAAGTACGAGATATGAAACAAGCATGAAAATAAAACTCAATGAAAAATTATTATCACGTAAAAACACAGTAATATAGTTTATGCATCATAACATGCGTGTCTCCCCTGCTTAATGTGACTTTAGAAAATTTATTTTTTCTAAAACTCATGGCAGAAAATGCTATGTTTCTTCAACAGACATAGTTTGCCTTCAAAAGCTTTTATGCCAGAAAACAGTACTGATAGTAATTTACCTTGGCCCTGCAGGATCAAATTAAGTTCATTATGGTAGTTGTAATGTCTACCATAAATGCAAGAGATCTATTTTTTTATCCGATAGCTGTGGGACAGTATTTTCGTGTTCCGTCATGAAAATATCTATTTCTTCACGGAAATTAAAAAATATTTTTAGCAGAACACCTCTACTTAACCATCTAGCACTTGACTAGTAGATAACGTCCTCTTGAAATGTCCATAATGTCTTTTCTTGATGATAAAATTTTAAGGGCCACATGCCATGTAAGTATGGGCAACCTTTTATGGGCCGCCAAAAATGCACATTTGGGTCGCCGGTTTCCGACCCCTGCACTACACAATCAACAGTCTGCACTATATTCTCTGTAAAACGGAAAATTTTATTTAAATATCCGTTTCATTTAAAATAGCCTTCAAAAGAGCAAGTAATGCTCGTTGTACTGTTGCAAATCATGTGCAAAGTTATGTGCTATTTGGATATTACTTGGCTTCCCTTTGTGGGGGGGGGGAAGGGAGATGAAGCGACCACAATTTGGAAACTTCGAAGAAATATATTACTCTGAAATGTCCCTCCTTGCACTAAAAATTAATTTCTGATAATCATTCACCATAATGGATTATCATATTACAGCCAATTTTCTATGACCTTCCACTGCCCCACCAGGAAATGGGAGAAAAGTCTATAACAAGCATTCGTTTTAATCCTCCTCCCCCAAACGTTTGAGAATATTTACAAATACGCGCTTGAGTTAAAATTTAAAGAACATAATTTATTTATGCGCTCCAAGCTTAAAATGACAGCAACAGAAACTCGCACAAAAATAATAAAAATAATAAATAAATAAAATTGAACAGCCACCTAACTGTCATACTCCGAAACCCTTCAATGCGTGGGTAGAGGAAAATGAGTACCTGCTTATAAAACTAGACAGTTGAAGTGATGAAGGGCTTATTTTATAATGATTACTACTTTTTTAGATGACTACTTCACATTTCTTTCTAAATTTAAAACATTGTGCCTGAAAGCTTTTAATTAAACTTTATTTATATATGTTAAATCGGTTTGTTAGTTAGCAAACGTATATTTAATATAGATTTCTAAATATGTAGTTAAGCGTGTTTTTATCAAACAGAAGCTACAGATACATGATAATTTCAGAAAATACTAAATGTAGTGTGTATGAAATATCCAAAAATGACATTTTCCTCATGTTATGCTTTTTATTTTTAATTCACCGTGCTTTACGAGAAATAATTTTAAGAAAAAATTTCATTTAAATTTCATTTACTGGGCTAATCAACAAAATTCAGTTTTTTTTTTTTTTTTTTTTTGAAAATACTGACGCATTAATAATGAAATCATATTTGAATGTATTTGCCAAATACGAAATAAAAGTTGACGACCTCTAGGATCTAATTATGGATCTTTTTTACAAACATGTGGGCGCATATGCATCACACAATATTTTTACATGCAGCAAATGATTGGGCGTTAAAAGTAAGAAGTTCGGAACATGAACTCAGACCGTTTCATGTATATCAGCAGTCTTATCGTGATTATGATGACTGACATAAACAAATATGCAACAAAGACGTCTGTTTAAAGGTCGTAAATTAAATTGGGAAGCGTGAATGTGAAGTGACAAGGTACACTTGTCAGAAAAAATGAAATGGGATTTATAGAATTTATTAAAATATAATAAATTCTATAAATCCACAATATTAATGATTTATTTTATATATTGTCTCATTTTAAGTTGAAATGTACACGCATATTTGCAATCCCACAGGTCAAACCGAGCAACTAAGCAAAATATATTTAAATACAAAAGACAGAGCAGTGACATCTATTGGATTTTGCCATGCTAACTCACTCCGGTCTTTTATGTTTACTGACCGAAAAATGGCTTTCATTATTATTATATTAATTCTCCTGGAATCAAAGAGAGAGAGAGAGAGAGAGAGAGAGAGAAAGAGAAAGAGAAACTTTTATATTTTCTTTGTTTTTAATTTTAAATTTGTTACAACAAATAAAAAAAGTTAATGTTAGTATATATATAATTTTTCATAGGTGGCGTTTTGAAGGACGTGATTGAATGTTTATGTATCTGATAATTTAGGTTATCATAGTAATGGTTTTATCAGTGTCAATTTGTTTAATTTGTTACGCGTGAATATTATTTATAAGCATTGCGCTGAGATGTGAGTACTTTTGAATAAATTTGGTGAATTTTTAAATTGATTTCAACAATCTGTATAAGTAGCTTTGCTAAGCCTAAAAATATCAACTTTGCGGTATATTTTAAACTAATCAACATTGATTGTATAAATGAAATTATTATTGGTGAATTACTGAGGAAATAATTATTGGATATACTTGTCCAATTATGTTATTATTATTATTCCTGACACCGCCAAGGAGTCCGAAGACTCATCACGGGAGGATACCTACAACTGTCCCAACTGATACAAATGTCTCAACCACTACACCGAACCTCTACTACGACGAACAGGCCCGTTTCTACAATTTGCGGGGCCCTGTGCGAAATGGAAAAGCGGGCCCCCTGAAAGTTAGTAACATTTATGAAAATTTTAAATGGAAGAATATCTTGTTAATTAATTAATTAAATAAAATATGAAAAATATTTATGCACATAAGTAAACAAGTATGCTCTTTAGCATCAATTTAAGTAAAGGGAAAAAATTAGTTAAAAAATAAATGTGTTTGTACGTACATGATATATTATTTTATTATGTAAGTACACTTTATCATATAAATACTCCGGAACAATGATTTATTTAATAATATAAATAATAATATAAAAATATGAAAAAAATCCATTTTTACTATAAAGAATGAAATATATGTATAACAACTTATAAGATTTAAAAGAAATCTTAATATATTAAATTTTATTTAACCTAATGCTTATCAATAAAATCATTTATAACGCTACCAAAATTCTTTTTTTTTTTTTTTGCAATTTCATGCTCTATAGATATTATTGCCAGGGACGACAAATGTTCTTGAGACATAGAAGATCGCAAATAGGTTTTTATTAATTTTAATTTGGAAAATGACCTTTCTGCTGATGCGACCGTGACTGGACTGGTCAATAATATTTTAAATGTCGTAGTAATATTTGGATAAATATCCGACAAATTATTTGCAATTATGCATTTTAAAATATTAATGTGTACATCTTCTGGAACAATATTTCTAAAAATAATTAATTGTAAAATTCAGATTCATCAATATCTGTATTTAATTTTTGATACAGCTGTTTGCAGCAAAATTTTAATTAATTTTCTGTCATTTTCTTATTAATTTCATATCATAAAGAAATCCAAATGATTTTTCGTGAATTTCATACAATTCATATACTTTTTTGACAGATTGTAGAGCAGTATCTAAAATTACAAAAAAGAAATTTATCCTAAAATTATCTTTATCACCTATGTGTGATTCATCAGGCGTTTCATAATCAAAAAATACTTTTCTTCGACGTACTCGACTTTCTTTAAATTTAATTTCTATTTCTAATAGATTTTACAGTTCTTTAGCAATCTCAAAACAGCTAACAAATCTTGATATTCTCTGCTCCTCAAAGTACTACACTAACTCTTTAATATGCTTAGTTGCTACGTCTATGGGAATTTTTGCATTTTGTAATACTTTACTTACTAAATTAACTTTTGACAAAAGCTCATACCAAATTGCAAGGCTTAGTATAAACGCAAATGAATCTCTTTGTTCAAAAATTGAAACAATTCTACTTTGATAGTATTATCTGATGCAGTTTTAAATAATTCTTTTGGTGCATTTAAAAATTCTGGAATTTGAAAACGTACAGCTCTCACTGATTCTATTGTACATTACCATCTTGTATCACATAACGGTTTTGGAGTTAATTGTTTAACAAATTTCTTGAATATGTCCCAACGTGCAGTTGAGGCAGCAAATAATGTATATATTTTTTGTATAACATTAAAAAAATGTATTGCTATAATTGATGATTTTGCGACATCCCCTAAAATCAAATTTAAATTATGACAGGCGCATGGAGTATAAAATGCCTTTTCGTTTTCATTTAAAATGTAAGCACGGACTCCCTTATATACTCCTTTCATATTCGCTCCGTTATCATACCCTTGCCCTCTACAATGTGACAATTTAAGATTTAATTTATTCAAAAGTGATTTTATATTTTCAAATATACCTTTACCAGTAGTGTCATTAGTTGTTAAAAACAAAAAGTGTTCACGAATTTCAATATCTGCTTCAAATATATGTAAAAATTACTGAAATTTGGTCCTGATGACTAACATCAGGAGTACAATCGAGAATTATTGAATAGTACTTTGCCTGTCGTATCATATTTACAATATTTTGTTGAATTTTGGTTCCCATATCAACAGTTAATTCATTTTGCACAATGGGTGATACATACGAATTTTGTTTCTTACCTATATTTTTTTTCCCGAACATCGCATTAAATGATCTTTTAAAAGTGGATTAAATTCTTCAATTAATTCTATGATTCCAAAAAAATTACTATTATGGGCTGTGTACAAAGTATCAAAATTACCTCTAAAAGCTAAATTGTGTTCGGATAAATAAAGAATTGCTGCAAATTTTATGACATTTTGATTTGCCTGATCAATTGTATTGTGATTTTTTAAATTACATTCCATTTGTGTCCATGAATACATGCATTTCATGTGCACTGGATTTCGTTCGTGCGACTTTAATCTTTCACTTACATGTCGCCAGTCAGAAAAGCCATTATTAGATAAAAAATTATCAGAAGAAAATAATTTGCAACCAAAACAAAAATTAGAGTTGGAAGAGTTTGAATATATATACAAGCCATCTTCTGATTTGCTTCTCTCCGTTTGCAATTGTCCTAACATAGTGAGCTGTGGAAAAACACCTCTTGTTGTCATATTTTGGAAAATCATTTTCAGTCGGAGGAGACGGTGGACCACGTTGTGCAGTTTGTGTTAGTGTTGCGTTGTTCAAAATTTTGGGCCATGTTGCTGGATCATCAAAAGTAAATAGTTCACCTTCCTCTGGTTTCTCAGTTTTAGGATCTTCAATACTCATTCTTTGACCAAACGCGTCATGTTCCCCGCTTCCTTTGAGTATTTCAGAACTCTCATTATTACCGTAATTAATGTTGAAGCCGAAAAACTGTTTATAGTTATTTCAGAACTCCCGTTATCAACTGATATATCTGAACAAATATATGAGTTCAACTTCATAAATTAAACAGTGAATTTCTTTGACGTTCCTCAGCCGCTTCTTTTTCTTGTTTTCGCTTTCGTTTTTCATGCCCACTTGGGTATTTTCTTCCATAATAATCTCTCTCACACTAGTCATACTCTAGAATTAAATACGATAGATTAATTATAAAATAAGTTTATAATTTTAATTATAAAATTTTAAATTTTAATTATAAATTATAAATTTTAATTATAAAATAAGATTAATTATAAAATTAAAACAAAATTACTTACCTGATAAATAAAGTATATCTAAAATAGATAATATTAGAAAATAAATAAATCTAGTATAGTTTGAAAAATTCTGATGTCGGATAACCTAAAATCAATTTAAAAAATATATTTTTTTAAATATAAAGAGCCGATAGTGATATAAACATTATTTAAATTAAGGGGATATTAAATCCCACATTGTTTTAAAACCGAATAAGAAACTCGAAGATTGGAATCAGAGAATTTCATGCCGAATATAGTAAACTATTGGCGATTACTAGCGTGAGCTAATGCACGTAGTCCAAGTACGTAGTACAAACTCGGGCAACTCGTAGCAAAGGTGGCAAAGTTCAGATCGCTATTTTTGGTATTTTCCATAATGTAAAACACATTTCCTAGGAAATGTTTGCTGTTATACATTATGATGGGAGGTCACTACCCAGACCGGTTTCAATCTTTATTGAGGTCTCATCAGTGAGTAGCTAATGGCAACCTTTTTGACAACTCGTATAGCAGAATATATAAGGTCTTTTCGCTATACCCTTTGGTATTAATTTGGTCTAGCTACTCACTGATGAAGCCTCAATAAAGGCTGAAACCGGTCTGGGTAGTGACCTCCCATCATAATGTATAACAGCAAACATTTCCTAGGAAATGTGTTTTTACATTATGGAAAATACCAAGAATAGTGATCAGAACTTTGCCACCTTTGCTACGAGTTGCCTGAGTTTGTACTACGTAATAATAATAATAAGTTTAGTTTAATCCTTTATCCAAGTGTGAGCAAACAAAGTTTGCACCTGAAAGTATCTTCAGGACTGGGGTAAGGTAGTGCAAATGCACGTAGTCCAAGTACGTAGTACTTTGTACTACGTACTTGGACTATGTGCATTAGCTCACGCTAGTAGTCGCCGATACTTTTATAGTTTACTATATTTGGCATGAAACTCTCTGATTCCAATCTTAGAGTTTCTTATTCGGTTTTAAAACAATGTGAGATTTAATATCCCCTTAATTTAAATAATATATTTTTAAAGATGTTTTGCAAGTAATGTCACATACAAAAATTGCCATGACAGTACGTGTATATACTTACTTGTTCATAAAATCATAAACTAAAATAAAAAAAACTCCTTAAAATTATTAAAAACACCTGTTTTAAAATGCATTTTCCCCTATTTAACACTATGTTGTACGATATTGTTATATATCTTAGAGTATTATGACCTTTTTCTTGACCACTAGTATTAATAAATTAAAGACTTAATTCTGTATGTTAGTCAAGTAAATAATAGTCTAATATCCGACTTTTCACTGACTGATATCTGTCAGCATTTTCAAAGGATACCTGGTAAGCAACAGAAAGTAACAAAAACTGTATCCTTTGAAAATGCAGAGGTAATAATGAGAGGATGCCGTGAAGGTGCGGAAGAAAGGGAAAGCGTGATATGGAGGAGTGAAAGTGCGAGTAGTAATGAAGCCATTACAGGTATCATGCACTTTATGGCGATTCCTTGATTCAGGGTGTGCAGAGTAACATGTTCGAAGAATGCTTTCCTGGGGGAACAATGGGGAGAGTGACTGACGATAAAAGTGTGGAGGAGATGATAGTAATGGTCGGTACCAATGACTTGAGAGTCAGCTTTAATCGGGTGACAAAGAATTTGAGAGCAATGTTAGAGTAGGGTGACCAGATTAAAAATTTAGTTTTGGGGTATCATACGTAGATTTTGGGGTATTCATTATTGGCCTTGGGGATAATCGCACTATCAAACATAAAGAACGAGCAATTATAATAAGATTATTTTATTTCTATATATTTGTAGATTTTCACAATATACAAATACATGAAACACAGAGTTGGTCAAATTTTGGTACAATTAGTCAAATTCATAGCAAGTCTTTAAACAAAATTTAAATATTTTATTTTGGCAGTTATGAACACTAATGTAAACTTTTAGAAATATTCTCATGATATGCTTTGCGTAATCATTTACAATATAAATTCAGTAAACCCGATTTATTTTATCAAAAGAGAAGTATTTACCTAACAATATTTTTTTATTCGAGCGAATTTCTTTTAGCAATTTTTCATTTTTTTAATACAACTGCATAAAATTCTTTGCATGACATATTGTAATTGGTTTTCACCAGTAATTCTCCCTCAACAGTTTTTAGGCCTAATCTGTTCCTATCCTTTTTCCAAGAGTTGAACATTAAGCTAAATGCTCGCTCACTCGTTACATTTCAGTGAGGCAAAGCAAAAACAAAATTCATATTTTTTTCAATATTAGGTACATCGTATGCATTTAAAAATTTTATCCAAATATCTGTGATATTTTTCAGATATTTTCTGTTAATATTTTTATTTAACGATTTTAACAGGACGTACTCTTCATATAGCAAATCAATATTAATATTGGAAATTTTAAATAAATCTATAACTTTTAAGAAAAGATCAAAATGTGCCACTTCATCTAATTTGAATATATTAAGATACTCATACTTACTATTTTCAAAACTAAATCTTTTTTCAATATACTGAATTAAGGGTTTCAGAAAATCGTCTGCTCTTTTCTTAAATAAATTTATCTCTACTGGTTTGCGACAAGATTTCAATTTTTGTATAGCATAGAATCCATAAAAATGATCATTTAATTTAGAAAGTAGAGAGTTTCTTAGATTGGCCATTAGGTTAAATAGTTCTATTGTAATTGGACCATCCTGCTTTAGATTACAAATTACGTTTTGGAGACAGGTTGTTGCATTTGAAAAGAAAGAAAGGTAGACTTCAGCTAATTCTTTCGAAAAAAATCTTGTAAAATAGGTGGACTTCTTTCCAAAGATAGAAAATAGTTTTTCACTGACTCAAAATTTTTGTTTAGCCTATCTACTGCTGGAAGGAATGACAACCATCTTGTAGGAAGATGACGCATTAGATCTGAATAGACTAGGTCGCAAAATTCATAAAGTTCTTTTAAATTTTCTAACCTTTTACTATGTGAACTAAATTCATTATATATTTTTAAAATTACACATTCTATATCAACTTCTAAACAGCTTGCAGCTTTTCTTGTTGCATTGTGTAAGATATGGCAAAGACACCCCATATCTATTAAATCCTTATTAAATTTCTTTAATTCTGTAAATACGCTCTGATTAATACCAACATTTACAGTATATTACCATTATCACCGTAAAAACTAATAATGTTCTTGGGATTTAAATTCAACTCCTTCAACTTTCGAAGTAAGCAACGTGAAATATCCTTTGAAGTTTCTGACTGGCTGTTAAAGAAACTCAAAAGTTTTGTTTGAACTCCTCCACTAGATTTAGAAAAATATCTACACATTAAAGGAAACATTTTAATGTTTCCTTTATTTGATGAATCTATTGCAATTGAAAATGGCTTATTTTCTTCAAATTCTCGACAACTGTAGATACACAGTCTGTTGCTAAAACATTTGTTATTATTTTAGATATTTTTGTTCGCGCACATGTCAATTGAGAAGCGATTTTTGAATCACTAAATAATGTTTTGAATAACGAACTCATTCAATCCGATGATCGATAGCTATGCGCATGTTTCACTGTGTGATAGGCAAACGTAGCTTCTGCGGCAACAGTCTTTTGTTCTTCAGTCGAAACTAATGACGACGCCGAGGAAATAAAAAATGAATAAAGTTGGATTACTAGCTAATACTTTCCCTTTTTTATGTTTATTACTTAGCATATGCTTTTTAAGCTCATAAACACCTCCATTTATTATGGAAAATTCACAATTGCACCATAAACATTTCGCTTTACCAACAGTTCTTCCTTTAATCACCCAGGCGTAAGTTTTCTGCCATTCCTCGTTGAAATAATTCTGATGTTTCATCTTTTTTTTTTTTTCTCTTGATTTAACCTCTGTATTTTTTCTTCTTCCGTATTTGATGACGATGAAGAGTACATTCTGTGAAAAGGGTTAAAGAAGTATTTATAGAATTTATTGTATTAATAAATAACCGCAAAAATAGTATTATTTAAATTCACTGCATGGGGCCTTACTTTAATACAACGATATAAAAAAGATCTCAAGTAGTGACCGCGGGAGCCCTTACTCCCCCCCCTCTTGTCGGGCAGTGGCAGGTGTCGAGCATTACAAAGTAAGCATAATATAAATATCCTATAACGATCTATATAAGTAGGATACAAAGTTGTTTTTCGAGTCTTTGAGAATGCATTGCAACAAAATATTTACCTGCGGCTAATTTTCTTCTTATATAATCACCTAAACTTGGTATTATATGATTTGTAGCGTTTACATTTTGCTTACTTGGTGGCATTCACAGTAAAGGCAATTGTCAATATTTATTTATTTAGTACAAAAAACTGAGAAATGGATATTATGTCCGAAACACCGAAAAGGGGTATTTTTCGTACCCTATTTAAGATAATTTTACAAAAGCGGCATTTTATAAATTTAATTCAGTAAATGGGGTATTATAATATAGAATGGGAAAATTTGAAACAAATTCTCACAAAAGCAGCAACAGAAACCTTAGGAATAAAGCACAAATGGATTAGAAAAAGAGGACTACGAGACTGGAACAAAGAAATAGAAAATATAATAAAAACCAAAAAGGACAGTTACCAGAAATGGCTAAATTCCAAAACAATAGAAACAGAAATAGAGTATAAAAGAAACAGTGCAATTGCAAAACGAGAAGTAAGGAAAAAACATAAAGATGGAACAATTTCGTAACAGAACTAGAAAAGGATTTATTTAAGCCACAACCCAAAACCTATAAAGTAATAAAATACACGAATAAAGAAATAAAAGAAAAGATAAAAATACAAACAATAGATTTAGAAAAATGGGTGACCTATTTCCAAAATCTCTGGACAGATGAGAACAATGAAATAAAATTTTACAAGACAAAGAATGATAATAGAAAATATCACAATGTTAGAACTGAAAAATATAATAAAGAAGATGAAAAATAGGAAAACACCAGGAGAAGACAATATAAATATAGAACTATACAAAAATGCGGGTGAAAAATTTAATGAAAGACTTCTGAAATTTTTTAATATGGTTTGGATGTCTGGAAAAACCCCTAATTCTTGGAAAAAAGCACTGGTTATCCCAATCTATAAAAAAAGGAAATAAAGACAATTGCGATAATTATAGGGGAATTAGCCTGCTGAATACAAGATATAAAATATATGCAGGAATATTAAAAGAGAAACTAAGCAGCATTGTAGAAGACAAATTACTAGAACAAAATGATTTCCGAAAAGGCCGATCCTGCAGATCCATTTACTTTAAAATTATTAATAGAAAAGAGAAGAGAATTTCAAAATGAAACACATGTGGCCTTTATTGATTATGAAAAAGCCTTTGACAAAATTAGTAGACAAAAATTGTTTAAAATATTAACCGATTTAAACATACCAAACCAACTTTTACAATATATTCAAGAAATATATACAGGAAATAAAATAGCAGTTAAATTAGAACACATTTCAGAATGGAAAGACATATCAAGAGGAGTACGACAAGGATGTACCCTCTCACCTCTGCTTTTCAATATATATATAAATGAAATATTAACAATCTGGAAACAGCATAACCCATTTGGTATACAAATGACGATAGATACACTACTATTTGCAGATGATCAAATAGTATTAGCTACATCAGAAGATGACTTACAAAGATCATTAAAATCATTAAATGATATCTCAATATAATATGACAATATCTAAAGAAAAAACAAAAATAATGGCATTCACAGGAGAAAACCCAATAAGAAGCAAAATAGTGATAGATAATAAAATACTAGAACAAGTAAACACTTTCAGATACTTGGGATGTGATCTATCATACGAAGAAGAAAAAGACATAGACACTAAAATATCAAACTTTGTCAAAGTAAATGGAATAATAAATAATATATTTAAGCCATCCATAGTACAAAAACACACTAGAATCAGACTATATAATGTCTTGTCAAAACCAACTTTACTATACGGAAGCGAAACATGGACCATGAAAAGGAAAGATGAAAAACGAATTCAAACAGCAGAAATGAAGTTCCTCAGAAAAACAGCTGGATACCAAGTGGGACCACAAAACAAATGAAGAAATCTTACAATCCCTGAAAATAAAACCTAATAAAATTACTGCATAACACAGTATAAACAAAAATGGCTAGAACATTTAAATCGAATGGACAACAGTAGACAACCAAAAATATTATACAGATACAAAATAAGTGGAAAAAGAAGAATCGGAAGACCAAGAAAGAGATGGCATGAGACCGGAACAGGCCACGTGGCCTAAATTCCATGAAGAAGAAGAAGAAGGGTATTATACCCCGAAATGGGGTACGTCTGGCCTCCCTATGTTAGAGACTGTGAAACAGAAAAGTGTGAGGGGTAGAGTAGTGAGTATCCTTCTGACAATGCAGAGTTAAGTAGAAGATCAGCGATAACGAATGGTATTGCAAGAATGTATAGGAAGAGAAGTTTAGAATATGTTGATATTTGGAATATATTGGATGGTAGAAGAACGCTGTATGCAAAAGATGGGTTTCATATGAATAGGGAGGGCCACCAGCTTTTGGAGAGGTTGCTGTTCTCTGAGCAAGTGGAAATATTTGGACAGCGAAACTAGAATTGATAAGGTTGAGTAAGAAGTACGGCCTCATGTGGGGAAGATGCTTCAGGAGATAAGGTAATGTTGAGTGCATTGGAGATTACGGACAATAATAACATGGGGCCAAGAGTAATAATGACTTAACTGGCATATACAGTATAGAGAACCGAGAAGTACCTTTTTTTCTATATACGAAGATGTGCTGAAAAGTTGTGATAACCACCATGAAGGAATTGTGTTTTCTTCATGGTGGTAGAAATCATGTTCTAGGTATTTATTGGTATTAGTGAAACATGATGAACAGAGGATGGTCTTGGTAGGAATAGAGATAGAAGGATATGCTATTTTCCAACAGGATGGGGAAGAAAGGGGTGGCGGAGTATTGTTTATAGTAGTTGATGAGATGGACCCTCAAAGGATAGTCAGGAAGGATATAATGCGCACGGCTTTGAGAGTGTATAGTGTGAATTACAGGTTGACAGGACCAGATATTTAGTTACATGTGCTATAGACCAGGAAATGTAGAGGGAAATGAACGTGAAATGTTCAGACAAATTGGCTTCGTGAGTGGAAAGCGGGTGATCATTATGGGTGATTTAAATAATTATGGAAATATAGATTTGAAGAGGAAGTAGCCAGTAGTATCAAGGAAACACAATTTTTGGAATTCTTGAGGAACAAATGTCTTAAACAGCATGTGTTGAAGGGAACAAGAGAATGATCAAGAGTTTTGGATTTGATTATAGCGTCAGAGGATTTGATGGTGACTGAAATGTCATATTTGCCTCCGCATGGTGCAAGTGACCATGTGGTATTGGTCTGGGTGCACAGACATGCGAAAGTCTTAAAGAGAAAGGAAATAACGTGGAATTATAAGACAGGGGATTTTAATAGTCTCAGAAATCAACTTGGAGAAGTGCCATGGATAGGGGAATTAGAGGGTAAAGAGGTCAGTGCATGGACGCTAGTTAAGGACCCTCCCTTAACAGTAGTAAAATGTATACCACGCGTGAAAAAAAATTGGGATAAAATGGATGACTATTGAGATTAAGAAATAATTACAAATAAAATAGAGGTTTTGGAAAAATTATAGAATGAGAGTCGGTGAACAGATGCATGAGGAATACAAAGTTCAAGCAAGAAAGGTGACCAGTTTAGTCAGAAAGGGAAAATTAGAATATGAGAGGAGGCTAGCACTACATTCAATGGCCTACCTTAAGGAGTTATTTCGTTATGTGGCTAGCAAAAGAAGGAATGATTGTGGTAGAATGGTCTTGCTAGATGGAAAAGGTGGTCTAATGACCAAGGAAAAATATTGTGGAGTTGTTTAATGATTACTTTATTAGAGTATTTCATTCTGGAGAGGTGAGTCTTATGCCAAAGAGGATGGAAAGAATTTACACCCTATAATTTATTTACAATATTTGCTCTATTTACAATAACAAGTAATCTGGATGTTCGTGCGGTTAGCCTAGTGGCTGTGCGTTTCGCAACCATATGCCTGGGGAAGGAGTGTCCTAGGTTCGATTTCCGTCGGAGACGTGAAAAGCTGAAGGATTTTCCTCAGCCATAGACAAGTTAGCCGGTCTTGGGCGTGGACAGCAGGGTTTTTTCCCCACTTTATCCTGGGATTTTTCATCCTGCAAAGCAGGCAAACCGGCCTTGAGAACTCAACACTACAGCACATAGGATACACCGGGGCGTATGGCTGACCACCTTATCCTGTGAACGGCTTGAGGTCTGATGATTAATAAACCCTCGACACCGCAAGGTAAAAGAGGGTAAAAGGAAGATGAGATGAGTAATCTGGATGTCAGCAAGGTTGTGGAACCGAATGAAATTTCTCCATGAGTGTTAAGGGAGTGCGCTAAAAAACTAACAGCTCCCTTGACTTGGCTATTTAACGAAAGCCTTGCAACTAGAAAAGTCCCTGGGGATTGGAAGGAGGGTATGATGGGTGGTGGGAGAATGGAGGCATCGAATTATAAACCAGTTTGTGTTACTTCTGTGGTTGTTAAGGTATTAGAAAACTTGATAAGAGCTCATATGTAAAACTGGGCAGATGAAAATAATATTATCTGTGAAGGTCAGCACGGATTTGTTAAGGGGCGTTCTTGTTTCAGTATCTCGTCGACTTTTATGATAATGTAACAAGAGTGGTTGATGAGGGAAATGCATACACTGTAATTTTTTTTAGATTTTGCAAAGACATTTGATAGGGTAGCACGTGGTAAGTTTGTGGAGTTGATTGGCAATTGGTTTTCTGAGAGATATCAAAGGGTTGTATATGGAGGAACAATATCAGAGAAAAGGTAAGTTACTAGTGGAGTTCCACAAGGCTCTGTGATGGAGCCACCAGTTTTCAACCTTTATATCAATGATATTGTCACTAAAATTCAAGACGATATTCAGTGATTTGCGATGACTTGAAGCTGGGGAAGGTTATTGAGAGTAGTGCTGATGTAGTGTCTCTTCAAGAGGATCTGAATAAGCTGGAAATATGAGTAGTTCAATGTTGCTAAATTAAGGTTTTGAAGTGTGGGAATTGCAGATGGGATACTGCATAATTTATATGTGGTAGTATGCTGAGGTAGTATGCTAGTAAGTTGAGGAAGCGGGATCTCGGGGTTATGGTGGATCGAAATTTTAAATTTAAGGGACATGTTGCAAAGGTGATTAAGACAACCCAGAGGATTGCTTCAATATTAAGACGAACATTAATCAGCAGAGATAAAATGGTTGGGATTCCATTGTATAAGGTCCTGATCAGGCTACATCTGGACTACTGTGCTAAAATGTGGTCAAATATAATTTTCATATGGATATGAGAGAGATTTTTCAGATAGTGGACAATAAGGAAGGGGCGAGAACCAGAGGGCATCTCTGTAAATTGCGCAAGGAAGTGGTGAATAAGAGAGAGAGAGAGAGAGAGAGAGAAGTATTTTCTTTTAGGTGGAGAGTTGGGGGGGGATGAGTGGATGCATTGCCTGAATATGTTGGGAATGCTAAGAGTGTGAATGAGTTTAAGCTTCATTATGAGAGATATGTTACAAGCAGTAGTGCTTGTAACATATAATATTATTAACATATAATGTATGTAATTATTAATACTAAGGTAAATTACTAATAATAAAAATAAAAAAAATAAATCAGCTAACGCCTTTTATTTTCTTATAAGGAGTAGGCGAGGCCTTTATACCCTATCTAGCTTTTGGGACTGAGTGGGCAGTTCAATATTAATATGTTATTAACATCGATAATAATTAATACCAATAATTAATAATTTTAATATTAATTATGAACCATTCAATAATTTGAAAACGCTATTCAGAGTTTATTCTTGAAATCAGTACTTAATAATCACACTAACAGAGTTATTTGATTTTCCAGTTGTAAAATGTCGTCTAAAACAGCACTTCCCAAACTTTGGGTTGCGGCTCTCTTGGGGGCCGTACGTTTTGTTGAGGGGGGCATGAAATAATGAAAATAAATTTTAAATGTTTTAAGACTAAGTGTGTGCCATGTCAAATGTGTATGAGATGCTAAAAATGTAATATTTGCATTTGATTTTTGCGATATTCGCTGTGCATGTTTTGTATTGAATATAAATACAATAAATATTATAATAATATATGTCTGTATTACGATTTTTTTTTTTTTTTTTCGATGGGGGCCATGAAATATTTTAATTTTTCCAAGGGAGGCCTTTACATCCATAAGTTTGGGAAGCACTGATTTGAAACACGCTGCGTATCTTGTAATTCTTAAGCTCTACGCAACTCTCTATATTTAATAAACGTTCGTGATAGATTTAAATATATAATCAATAAACAATTAACTTTCCATTTCACTAATTAAACTCATTTCATTTTTACCTCTTTCCATGTCTTCCAACGTCAGTTGCCTTCCGCTTATGGACACGTTCCTTGAAGGTAATCCAATATGGGTCAGAAACCATACATACTTGTAGGGGTGCTTTCCTTGTACAATTATTCACATGTGTTATTCTATAAGGAAAAATATCGTGTTTCGTTTAGTAAGTGAATCTAATTTGTGATCTGAAGTAATCTGAGTGGATTGCTTTTGTTAAAAGGATTTATCTAAATTGCTACAATCAATGTCCAACTTGAACAATTCTACACTTATCTAGTCGCCTCATGTTACACTCTACTGTTTACATGAATCATGTCGTACTATCCTTAAAGTAGGCTATAAGATTATTTTCTTTTTGGTTTTGAGAGCATTAATATCAGTGCATTGCAAAAGTATCAAGTCTTAATGGCAGAGGAAAGCAGTGGGCTACTTAAAGATAAGAGATTTCAAATGTGAATAAATCATAACTAATAACAAACATCTCGAGGTTCCGTATTTCATTATAACAAAATAATGAATAAATAAAACGGTATTAAATGTTTAAACCCCTGAGTGAATTATGAGCCACCCTGTAGGGCGGGGGAGTCAGCGAAATACTACTGCTGCTAAAATAACGTAATTTCGATTTTGTCTATCGAATTATGAGTATAGAGAAAGAGTTAATATCATTTGATAGGTGAATCATAATTGGATTAAAGACCTCGTAAAGCATTGGGATTATCATAAAAGCAAGAATAGTAGGGAAAAAAAATATATATATATATATTTTTTTTTTGAGAGCAAGAAAGAGAGAGAAATGATACAAAGTTGAATTTCTAAGCATTCAACTTAGCAAAGTTTCGAGAACCCCGCGGAAGAATAGTTTGCAGATTAGAATTCTGGGACACAACAATAGATATTCTAGAAGTCATGTTCATTTGTGTGGTGCACGGTTTATCAAAAGTATGCAACGTATTATTATCACGACTGTGGATTATATTTATAGTTACTGGAGGTCACTGATATACAAAGAAACATTTGACCTTTTAAGAATCGATTTTAAATGGGTTAATAATTTGCTTGTCACTATTTCGAGCTTTAGTGCAAGTAGGAAAGGAAGATGCAATATGTTTAATTTTTTCTTTACTGTCCTAAAGACACTTCTTGGAAAACGAAAGCTCCGATAAGGGAGAGAATAGAGCTTCGAGGTAGTCTAGCATTAACTATCAAATTTAAAGATTCATTTGTTAATATGCATAATATCGCTCAGAGATAAAGTGCCGACCATCAGATGCTAAACTTGGCAGGACTAAACTTGGCCTTTGTATCAAACCTGATTAAAATGAACTATAGATATCAAGAGCATCTAGTCGAGTTAATGCAAACTTTTCCATGACATTTGTTCAACTTCAATGATATATACAAGAATTTTTCCTTGTTGACCAACGGTGGTGGAATTCCTACCATGGACTGTTTATGAGGTGATTATTTTGAACTTAGATGATCATGTGGCCATGGTACCACATAATCATCCAAGTTCAAAGGAAGAGGGGAAAACTAGACAAGAGTTATGATCAACAGCTTCGGACATGACATTTGCATGCAAGTTAAGCAAGACTTTTATCCTAGCAGAATCAGTTTTGAATGATCTTTAGCATATTAGATTTCGATAAAAGCTAGTTGCTATTATGCTTAATTTTTCTTTTTAATAGCCTGGCACATTTCTTCGAGAAAGAATGCTTAGATAAGGGCCATTAAATTAGGACTTATGCTTCCATGCTTCAATAAACATCGCTTCTCACTATACCACAATCCATTGTATGCTTCCTTTGATCTTCCACCAGAAAGATATAAAAAATCTTCATTACTGGATACCAATCAATCTCTTAATCCACCTGTTCCCTTACCCATTCAAAGCTGTGCTCAAAATTTGAGCTCTAGAATGAACACGAAATAGCCTATTCAAGCTGTCGTATTCGACTGGTATTTATTTACCCAATAGCATCGATGAAAGGAAGTATATATCCAGCCCATCCGTTACAAAAGGAGATAAGAGTTAAGAAAGTTCAGCCATCAAACAGACAGGAATTACATAGAATAGGTGGTACACTTACTAGCCACTGAATTATAAACTTTTATTTAATACCATGTTCGACCTCCTTTATCCCGAACTAAAGCGCATGTGCGGTTTGGCATAGATTCCACAAGGAATTGCATTTCATCTGTCTACAACATACCAGACGTTCCTTTATCTCTCTCAGATTTGACGGAAGAGGACTTTGTTCGAAGATAAGTTTTTCTAACATATCCCATTCATTCATTGTCAATGGGGTTCGGATCTGGACTTTGTGGCATCCAGGAAGCTGGATGCCACAAAGCCCGGAACTCACAAGATTCTCTGTCTACGTTGGTACAGAACAAGGCGTACCGTGACTCGTCGGCTCATATGACTGTTTTCCAGTCATAGTGTTGTGACACCACTGTAGACGAATTCTGCAGTTCTTCGCAGAAATCAGCGGTTTGTTTTCCGTGTAGGCATGCCAATGCCGATCCCTTTCAATTCCTTGCGCATAGTTCAGTGAGATATGGGTCGGGAACAGCCTTCATTAAATGCTTCGATCAATTGCTGAAAAAGGAAGTTCTGTTTGTCCGTACAAGCCTTCAGACGACGGCAATCAATTTTGATATACGAATGCTGTTCATGGAGCGATATCGGATCTTACTCCGATTCTTTCACCATACTGAAATGTTATTTCAGCTGAACAAGAACATCAGATACAGCAGTCGAGAACACTACATTTTCATTCAGCTGGCTTACAACTGACGTGAAGGTGAAATGATTAAATCATCCCACCAGCCAAGCATGAGCAGTGGCAGAACTTTTAAAATAATCTCGTAATAAGAGTACATCATAAAAAAATAAGAAAAAAATCATAAAGCAAATCTTTTACCAGTTGACGGAAACTTCACAGACGACCTTTAGGTGCAGGCGGTTCAAAATACCGATGTAAGCAAAACTCGTATAGAACAATGTTTCGCAATTTTAATGCACCAGAGAGAAATTCTGCGGAAAAGATGTTTGGTGTGTATATATCGAAGAAATTTATAGTATATGCCTATTATGTATTCTGGAGAAACAAATGACACACTCCCCCTGATCGAATACAATAACACCTCTCTTCTTTTTCTTCCTCTCTCTCTCTCTCTCTCTCTCTCTCCAAACTATAGAAAACGATATTATTATTGTTATTATTATATGGGCACCTCCAAGGAGTCCCAAGTCTCATTACAGAAGAACCATCTCCATACAGTATCTATCATACCTTTCCTTGAACTCATTGACAGACAAAGCGCT
Organism: Typopeltis vanoorti; assembly: GCF_054136105.1. Taxonomy (NCBI): domain Eukaryota; kingdom Metazoa; phylum Arthropoda; class Arachnida; order Uropygi; family Thelyphonidae; genus Typopeltis; species Typopeltis vanoorti. The sequence continues at coordinate 74,079,680 of NC_143556.1, read as the reverse complement.
CGCAACTGATTCTGGCAATGCATTCCACTCGTTCACTACTCTCTAACCAAAAAATCTAGTACTCACACCCTTCTTAACCAAATTCTTACTTAATTTTTAGAAATGACTTCTTGTTCTTCTGCCACTAGCCAACTGCTGAAATATTTTCCCTGCATTAATCCTATAAACTATTTCAGTAACTTAAATGCTTCTATCATATCTCCTCTTTTTCTCCTATCAACGTTTCTCTTTTTCTGCAACCCACACACCCTCAATCTATCTTCATAAAGCACATTCCACAGACCGCTCTCCATCTTGGTCACTCGCCTCTGAATTCTCTTTACTGCTTTTTCATCTCCAAGGAATCCAAGCGACCAAACCTGATAAAGACCTTATAAAGTGGAATAATAACTTTTTTATCTCTGCATGTTAGTGCGTTCTTCAATAACCAAATAATCCTATGAGCTATATTGGAGACCTCAGCAATATACCCTCTTAGTTTCAACTCTCTATCCGCCATCATCCCTATATCCCTAGCCTTATCAATTTACTGGAGTATAGTTCCATCAGTGCAGTACAGAGCTTGTAATATTGTAATCCAAAAATGCATAAATTTACATTTTTCCACATTAAACTGACACCCATTAACTTTTGCCCATACTGCCACATTATTTAAATCATCCTGCAGGCTCTCTACATCAGTTTGATCACCATTAACTATCCAATTTCAGCAAACAATTGAATATGTCCATTCAAATTATATAATCCTATGTACGAATTAAACAATAATGGTCCAAGCATAGATCCTTTTGGCACACCACTGGTCGCATGCTTCTTCCTGGACTCTGCTCCTCTTACAATACTTTTTGGAATCTAACTATAAGCCACTCTCGCATCCACATCACCGTTTAATATCCATCCCCATTTGTTCCAATTTGCGTAACAGTATTTCATTGAATATCCTATCAATCAAATCGCCTTAGCAAAATCCATCAATAACATTGTGTAGCCATTCCCCCCTGTCCAACTCAGCTGTCACTGTATTATAAAAAGTTAATAAATTACTAAGGCAAAACAAGCCTTTAACAAAAATATGTTGCCCACTCCCCTTCCCATAAAGTATCATATTCTCATCCATCTATTCCTGAATGGATGGATAAGAATATTTAACCAACTTTTTCAATACTTTTACCACCACTCTTGAGATAGTGATTGTTCCGTAATTTTCTACCGCAGTTCTTAGAGCCTCCTTTATGCAAAGGAATAATTTTACCCTCATTTCACCCTAGGGACCTTGCCAGAGCTTAGACTTAAGTTAAACAGCTAAGTAAAATGCATTGATAATTCCTTTGCACATTCACGTAATACCCGAGCTGATATCCAATCCAAACCCGCAGCAGTATTTGCATTTAAATTCTGCAATATCCTAAGTACCTCTGATTCATTAACCGCAATTCTCATATCAGTTATTGCTACATAAGATGGAAATATCCTCATTTGGATGATAAACCTTTGAAAAGTGGCCGCTCAGTAACTCTACTATTACATCTGTCTCTGTCGCCTTACTACCATCAGCGCCCACTCAAGTTATCCTTCCAAAGTCATTCTTCCTTGCACGTAGCGAAATAATTCGTTGGAATTTCCTTTGACCTGCTTGGTTTAAAGTCCTCTCATAATCTGATTTAGCCCATCCGATATGGAGTTTGGAAGTACGTGTTTGATTTGTCACAGCTGCATAGAATCCGTCATTGTGGAGGTTTTAACACCCGACTCTTCTTCATGACAAACTAACATGAGCTTGTGATATTTTTGGTGCGTAGGAACTTGAATTAAAAATGTAACATAATAGTACTTCAATTTCTTTTTATAAAAACACAATTCAATAACATTAGCATTTTAGTTTTTTTTTTTTTTTTAAATCTTCTGATAGTCCACTTTAAGAGCCACTGAATTACATAATTTGTATTATTTTTTCTAAAAAAAATAGTTTGTGGGAGACCTTTGGTTTAATTGAGAACAGCCAGTGTGCGAACAACTGCATCCAAAATAGCAATCATGAGTATACTGAAAACCATAGCTGTTGGCGATAAATGTGTTTTGTATTTTCTACATCTAATAAAAAAAAATGCACAACAGACTCGAAAATAGCTTTCACAATAGCTCGAGTTAAAAAGGAACGTGTAAAGTTGTTTAAAATCAATTGTTAGGCACACATTTAAACACAGCGGTAAGAGGAAAATAGAAATAGGGCTTGTGATTGAAGCTATATTTCTACAGCTATATTTCTCCCATCTCATTTTTATAATAGAAATTTAGGACTATCTGTGACATTTGTGTAACAAGCCGGATAAGTTAGATAATAAATTTATAAGCATAATTTTCCATTGCAAAAATACAGTATGTTTATATGAAAAATAATATTTTTACAAATGAAATATTTATCATCGTATGAAATTTATATGTAGCATACATATTTTTAATATATTTATTTAGTGTCTGTGTGTGGTTGAGGGAGTCCAGTTGTAAAATTAAATGCATAACCGAAACCTGCCTTCAAACTGATAACACGTGTCCAGCAGGAGATACCAACGCACAGCGATATAAGCACAACGGTCTTCAATGATCATTATGCGTAATTGAAATAGTCTGAGAACGCAAAACACGTGACAGGAACAGAAGGCAACAAACTCTATGGTCATAAAGAACGGAATGAAAAATTAATATTGGAGAGGGAGAGAGAGAGAGAGAGAGAGAGGAAGAGAGATGAATAGCGTATGCCAGAGCCAATATTGAGACTATATACAGCATTTAGTAGTTTTTCATATTTATGTCACTCGGCTGAAATTATATAAAATTCGTCTGCTCTTTCCACAAAAAATAAAAAATATAATTCAAATAATCTCGACAGTGGCAATAATAAATTAAGTCTAGGCGGGTATTAAGGCAGAGAGTTCATACAAGTGACAGGTTCATTAGTCCATATATTTTTGTCATGCTCTAATTACGTAAAATAGATGGTTCCAAAAAATCTAATTATTGAAATTAAAACTTAAAGTTGCTAAAAATAAAATAGAACGGTTGTTAATATACTTAATCAATCAATCGTTTTTAAATATTCACTAATTTTCATATGACTGCGATGACATTTCTCGAGTGCGTTTGTGAAACTTTGTCTAGTCAGATAGTATTTTGTTGCCATTGGCAACCATCAGATAAATAGGTTCTTAAAATATTGGACAAACTTTGTAGTTGAAATGAATTATACGCTATCCATTGCATGAACTGTGGCAGACAGCCAGAAGACTGATCACCGTTAATTTTAAGAAATTAACACTGTTTAATGCAATTATTACATACACGAGTAATTGGAAGTGCAAATTTAGTTTGAGAAAATAAATCGGTATTTACAGCTTGGAAAACGACCAACAAAATGTCAGAAAATGAGATTTAACCGTAAAGATTTTCATGCCTTAAAAGTTGTTACAGATTTCTAATATTGCCTTGCTGCTTTGCTTTCGTTATGAAATATAGCAAAAAAAATACGTTATGATTTTACGTTTTTGTTTTATATTTAGCATAGTTTATATTTCACTTCTATTATTGGGATATTGGTGCATTCGATCACCATAATACGTTTAATTAAAAAAAACTACAAAAAATAATAATAAAAAAATTATAAAAAATTTCGTAGTTGCCTATCGTGCCATGTATAACTTTTCGTGATTGGGAACTACATAAAAAAGTAACATTCTTTATATGTACGTAAAAAGGCATAATATGTACCGCACTAAATAAATAAATAAAAATACTTAGCATTTTTATTTATTTATTTATTTTTTACTTTATCAGAATAAAATATGTCCCCCCCCCCCCCGAATATAGACACCCTCGCTCAAGCTGTCGCAACGCATGCCTACCATATGTTATGAGTTCTGAAAAAGATTCCGTTGTCATTTAGTAATTTAAGTATTTTGAGAACAACAGCAAAAAACTATGTTTTTTTACCAGTCATTTACTGTAAACTCTTCACAAAACACAATATGTTCATAACTTTTGTAATATGTTCGAATGCAATCGTTAAAACAATTTGTGTTAGTTATTATTTAGCATGTCCGTGATAGAACATTCTAGAATTGATGACAATTAAAAAAGATAGGTGGCGTGAGTAGTACGTGTCATTCTATGCACTGCTTTCTGTTTGAGCACGTTGTCTTTGACTTTGTGTGTTTAATCTTCAGTTAGGCATAGAATTCATTACAAGTTCGTGCAAATAGTTCAGAAACATTTTTGTTATATCTTTGGTAGTTTCGTAGCAAAACATTTTCGCAGCAAAACATTATAGAATTTAGTCGTTTATCAGAAATGCATACTTGAAATTTAAGGATTAAAATAACCAATATTACATAAAGTTCTTCTGTTTTTGGACAGTTGGAGAAGTTGTAAACCAAAACATTGTTTTAGATCTGGGGTGAGGAACCTTTTTTTCTGCCAAGGGTCATTTGGATATTTATAACATCATTCGCGGGCCATATAAAATTATCAACTTAAAAATTAGTCTGCTATATTTGGTCAAACATTTAATTATCTCACCTCTAATGTGATGGCTGGAACTGCTTCTCTTTGGTGAGGCGTGTGATGCTAGCTGGTATTGATGATGTTGCTACTCGCAACTGCTTTTCCAAGTTTGCATCGGTCAGTCTGGAGCGCAGTCGACTCTTTGCGATGGTAAGTTTTGAAAAGAACTGCTCCCAGCAGTAAGTTGTTCAACACAGATGCATATTTCAATGCATGTTTCCTCAAAGTGGAAAATCCATCATTTCTTATGTAACGTTTATAGAACTCAAGCAGTGGGTAGTTGTTGTACCTAGCTTTCAGCTCATCATCGCTTTGCAGCTGAATGATTTCGTGTTGTAGGTTATCAGTTGGTTCCACATTGAACGGTGTAGCAAAGATCTTCAATTCCGTTTGTTTACTTTTCACGTCCTTGATTCTTTCATTAAATGCGTCAATTAGTTTCGCAACATTCACCAGCATATTCAAGTGTCGTAGAAGGCTTTGGTCCTTCCAGAGTGGAGAAATGAACCGTGTTATTCCTTTCGAGTTGCACTTTCCACAGTCTTAATTTAGCTTAAAATGATTTCACGTTTGAAAGCAGGGAACTGAGAAGCTGGTCGGGGCACTGCAACTTGACGTTCAGCTCTGAGAGGTACTTGGTAATGTCCACCATGAACGCTAGATCACACAGCTAGTTGCTATCACTGAGTTCCCTGAGAGATTTTCCCTTCACTTCCATGAACTGCTTGATTTCATCCTGCAGTTCGTAAAACCTCATGAGCATGTTCCAGTGACTCAGCCACCGCACTTCACAGTGATAAACAAGATCATCGTACTCAGACTCAAGATCATTCAGTAACGCCTTAAACTGGCGGCTGTTAAACCCTCTGCTTTTGACAAAATTTATGCATGACACTACTGTCGACATCACATTGTTGATCCACAACAAGTCTCTGTGCACAGAGACTTTCTTGGTGTATGATGCAGTGGCATATAATTAAATCACTTGGATCAACACTGAGACGATTGAGTTCTTTCTTGACAAATGCAATTAATGGGAGCCAACTATGGCTGGACCTCCATCTGTAGTAAGGCCGCTTAACTTTTCAAATGTTAGCTCAAGTTTGTTTTTTCATTGATAAAACCAGTCTCTTAAACAAGTCCTCACCTCTTGTAGTGCTATGCATGGCTTCCAGTGACAGCAGTTCCTCTCGCTTGTCAAACTCTACAGTTATCCCACGAACGAAAACGGCCAGTTGAGCAGTATTTGTTGTGTCTGTTGTCTCGTCACAAACCAGAGAGAAAAATTGGAAATCTCCTGCAGAATCCTTCAATGTTTTTTCAATATCTTGTGCGAGGCTTCATCCAAGAAAACACATCTTGGATGAAGCCAAGATATGTTTTCTTCAGTATCTTGTCAGTAAACCGATCTGAGATGGTTCTCCGAGACAAACTAACACTCTGAAACAATTTCACTTTATCTGGTGCTAACAACTCCTCAGCAGCCGCCATGCACTCTTTCACAAACTCTCCCTCTACATGAGGTCTCAGCTTCTTCGTGATTAGCTCGCTCACTACATAACTCGTCTGATATCTGTCACAACGAGGCCTAGTGAAAACAGCCTGCTGTGATTCCAAACTCCGCTGAAGAGCATTGATTTTATCCAGACGGATTTGGCCTCCCAATTCATTGAGTTCAGCATGTTTTGAACTGTAATGACGCTGCGATTGGCTTTTCATTATTGCTAACGCATCGCCACAAACTAGGCACACAGGTTTGCCTTTAACTTCAACAAAAAAAAAAAAATAATCATTTGTCCATATCTATTGGAAAGATCGACACTCTGCATCAACTTTTCTTTTTTTTTTTGTAGTCGCCATTTGTAGGATGTCACACCACTTACTTTTTAACAACTATCCAGTGTGTGTCGCCAGCGACGCGATTATTTTACTTTGATCGCTGTTCTAATCCTGTATTATGGATTTGGAACATATCCAACGTTCGTACCATCGACTCTCGAGGTCATCTCGTCGAGAAGCATACGTGTCAGTCCCGTCATGTACTCGCATGTGTCCTGTCTATCCCGTAATGGACGTTCCTTGCTTGTCCCTCAAAATTTACGTCATTATTATGATTCACTTAAATATGACCTCAGAATTTTTAAGTAATTTTGAATTATACCAAACTGTATAATTTTATAGATAATAAACAATATTTTTTCATGTTTAATTTTTTTTTTTAATTTGTACCATAATTTTGATATTTTATCCCAACACGTATACACTGTACTTACAGTGTGTATGTATATTTCGAAAGTTGCAGCACCCCCACGATTTCAAGCCACGAGCCGCCACTGGTCTTTAGTGGTTTATTCAATGGAGCTTGCTGCTACTTTCATATAAAAAGTGAAGTTATAGAAGTGCATTGGATGAAGCCAAGATATGTTTTCTCCAGTATCGTGTGATTTTAAGATGAAAGAAGAAGAAGAATTTAATTGTAGTGTTGCTGTCATACAGGAAGCAGTTTTGTATTATTCTTTCTCCTGTGTGAACTCAAAAAAAGATTAAAAAATTCTGTAGAGGAAAAGAGACTATATTTCCAGAAGTTTTGTCCATAGAGGATAATATCTTTTAGTAGTTAATGTGATAGAAAGACATTGTTCACATTTAAGTATTTTTCATGTTGTTTTATAGTTTAAAGAATACAAATCATATCATTTGGTGTTGTATATATTCATGTTATTTGTAAATGAAAGATTTTTTATTTTGGTTTAAAGTGTTTGAAAACTCAATCTCTTAATGGGTTTATTGGAATATTAAGGTTATTTAAGACGCTAAGTTACATATGCGATATCCTGGGATACCAACCTGTGTGCAAGGTTAATTAGCAGTAAAGTTTCAGATGTTTATTTATTTATTTTATATTTAATTTTGGATTTTGAATTTAAGAGTTTTAACCAGTCGGAGTGTGTGGAGAGTAAAGTAAAAAAATCCACACGCACATGCACACTGCCGGCAGGCTATTGTGCGTGTGATTATTATTTACACACACACACTTTCAGTTTGCCTATAACAAGAAACGCAGTTCCTTGTTCTATGCTAGGTAACTGCACTTTTAGTTATATTGGATAGACTAAAAATATAGAAATTATTTTTATTTTGTTTTCTCCTTTTATTGTACAATATTTAATGCCAGGAAAAAGTAGGAGATCCTTGCATATTTTCTTCACTTAAAAATTGCATTACCTTGGAGAACCAATGTCATTTTTAATTTTAATTAACTTCTAACTCAGCTGTAAATTTGATGTTTGGATTTTGATTATTCAGATGGTCTAGAAAATTTTGAAGAGATTGATGGCCGTGGAAAAAAAAATGTCATCTATGTATCTTTTCCAAATTCTAGGTTTTAAAGGGAAGGAGGAGATAACTTTCTCTTCAAAATCATCGAGGTAAATGTTAGCAAGTATTGGTGACAATGGGTTTCCCATAGCTAGACCAGAATTTTGTTTGTAGATAGTATTTCCATACTTGAAATATCCTGAATGAGCACAGTGAGTTAATAGGGCCATGATCCTCTTAGATAATTTATTTTTTAATAACAAGAGAACTTCATCTGTAGGAACATTGGTAAATAAGGAGACTATGTCAAAACTGGCCATGATTTCTTCTTTCTTAATAGTAACCTATTTAAGGCTAGAGACAAAATCCAACGGAGTTTTAAATAAAAGATGGTGACTTACCCGAGAAACATTTTAGAGATTTGGCAAGAAATTTGGAAATGATATAGGTTGGAGAATCAAGAATCAATTCCTTCGACGATTGGTGTAAGAGGAATGTTTTCTTTATGGATTTTAGGTAATCTATATAACCGAAGGATTAATGGATGGAGAGAACGAAGAGATAGACGTAGTTTCTGGGGAATTCTGTTGTTGTTCACAAAAAGTTATTTGTGCGATTATGACGTTCACGTGTAGGATCTCTTTCGAGGATCGAGTACGTGTCAGTTCGTAAGAAGTCTAACATCTTGTTGGTAATCCTCAGAGTTGAGCACAATAGTAGCATTGCCTTTATCCGCCGGAAGAATATCCGCCATGTTTTGTTTTCCGAAAATTCTAATGAAGAAAACCACACCCATTCAGTACTATGGGACAAGTCTACTAATAGTTAAATAATAATTTAATAATCTGTCTGACTGTCATTGTGCTGCTATCTAATATTGGAGTACACGAGATTGTGAGCGCACGCGTACGCCGTACAGTGAAGTCAGAGAGATTGTTTTTAAGTACAGAAACGTCAACAACGCATTAATGTTGAATATACGCTAACCTTTTTGTGCTGTTTAGAGTTATTTCCTTTATAGAACCGAACAATAGAACCGAGCCAGCGCTCTCTCTAACCACATCTTGTTCTCAGTTAACTCCAATGTTGAAGGCCGCGAACATCAAATAGATTGGAATTCAACATCCAACATTCATATATGTTACGATGAATTAGAACGTCGTATCCTGGAATCAAAAGAAATAATCCTTGACTCTTCCCACATGAATAGCAATCTCAGTTGTCTGCCAGACTCATATAGCTCTGCTATTCGGTATTGGCGAACTCCTGAAGGCATACGCTCGCATGTACATAACAATAGAACTGTAGCTCCTCTGACTCCAATTAAAACATAATTACAGTTTTTAATGATCTAATGGTGCAATGTTTTTTTACGGGGTGTTTTATTTGCTTTTTATGTCATCACACCTGACGAAGTCGGCATTCCGACGAAACTAGTTGTGTGATTATATTAAATTTACTTGTCCCTATTAACTCGGAATTCAGTCATTAAATAATATATATTTAACACACACACACACACACACACACACACACACACACACACACACACACACACACACACACACACACACACACACACACACACACACACACACACACACACACACACACACACACACACACACACATATATATATATATATCGGTCATATAAAGGAAAAATAGCTTTAGAAAGAGGGATAATATGAATTTTAAAACATATATTGTAACTTGTTTTGTATTTACTCGGATTGTAGACATTTTATAATCATAATTTTACTGACTAGGAACACCGAGATAAGGTAAGATAAAATCTTCCGACGAAACTAGTTGTGCTTTAATTAAAGTTTTTATCTTACCTTATCTAGGTGAGAGATGCTCTTTACTCCTTTAAGAAACTGGGTATTCTCAGATTCAAAGCTATTTATTATGCAATTATTATGGGATGAATTTTACTCAGATTCGCTATTTGAAACTTTTACAAGAAAATGTCGAATCGTTCCAGTTTTCATTTCAGCTATATTCGGGGCGACAAAGAAATAATGTGTCCAAATTATGTACTGTGTTACAAAAACTCTCTGACTTAAATGACTTATTAGAAGTTGCCAGTACAAGAAGCTGAATGCATTGTTCAGTTTTTGTTCTAAACGGATTACTTTTACCATAACATTATCGAAAATTTTAAATTTTCGGTGAATTGTTTTTCGATGAATTGTATTTTCGACGAATTGTTTTTCGATGAATTGCCTTTTCGAACAATTGCCTTTCGATGAATTTTCCTGTAACCCTTCTAGTCGTGCGTTTTCTTCTAAGCATGCAATCGGAAATCTCTCTTGATACATTCATGCGTAGTAAAAATCTCACCCATTATTTACTCGAATTCATTCTATGTTTTATAAGGGCAGAATATATCACGCTCCATAAGAATGATGTATTGCTGTAGCGAAAATTTTGTGGAATATGAAATGCTGTTGCGAAAATGGCACAGAAAGAGTAGAATATCATTGCTTCATCGAAACGATTGTGTTCCACGTGGATAAGGTAGTGAGCGCCTACCACAATTTGTGCAATAGTAATTGCACGTACTTAAAAATGAGAAAATCATTTTGTTGCTACATTTAATGATGGATAGATGGGAAGTGTTTTCCTTGAAACCTAGCAACGTGATTTTCATAATAAATAGGTTTGTTTTCGATAAACAGTTACCACCATTTGAAATGCTGTTGTATTGCAGTGTTATAATCTATTAATTTTTTTAATTTTACTTTGTTATGCTGACGATGCAATACCATAAATTGTCGTAGTTAAAATGATCTATTTTCTCATTCATAAATCTTCTGCGCTTCTCAAATCTGTGGCTTCAAATAATATTAATGGTTTCCCTTAAACCGACTACTTACTAAAAAGACACAACATCTTAATTCTCCCGAACTCAATTTTAAAATGATTCTCTCATCCCAACACTGAAAATTTTAAAAGACATTTTTGCAGTTTTCCGCCAGCTGCTTATCCGTGCATCCGTTGAGATAACGGCTGATGGAGCAGAATCTCCAAGTCTGAATTTGCACTCTCCAATGTGGTTTTGCGCAGTGCCTTATACTCGTCGTCATCCCGCCAAAATCTCCCACCTATCGCAACTTATTTCTGTTAAAATGTTCCAATGAGTTTTAGGCATCTCATCAAGTTCCTCCCGATCCCAGTATCACTTTCAGCATAATCTCAAACAGCGCTGTAAACCAGTGGCGGCTCGTACATACGCACTGCGACACCCCCAAGGAAAACATGAAAAAAATTAAATTTTGTTTGTGTTTATAAATAATAATAATGCTTACAACATTATATAAATGCTATACAACATGTTAAAGGTTACAGCTTATGTTTCGACATTGATTGAATAGTTAATAATTGGAATTGTTCGATTAACGCTTTAGATTACGAAACAAATACACTACGACCTAACGCAGTGTCAGAATTATCACGTTCGGTCAGTTCCGGGTAGACTCGCCGATATTCGTTTGCGCTTAACTAGTGAATCCGACACTGCTCGTTTGGGCAGTGTATCGTATGCTTGCGCGCGTTATTTCTGTGAGATACGAAACTTTTATTATTGGTGCGTGTTCGTGGTGAGGGTGAACTATTTTTTATAAATCTTATTTTATTCTGTTAAAATAACATATAATTATTTATTTATTATAGATACAAGGCTGAATTATGACGAGTGCCACTGCTGAAGATAGGAAAAGAATTATATTTTCTCAGTTACTGTCACAATGAAAAATTATCGTTACACGAAACAAATCCACTGCGATCTAACGTAGTGTCGGAATTATCGCGTTCGTGACGTTATCACGTTATCACGTCAATTATCACGTTATTACGGGTTGGCCGGTTTCGGCCCTCGGCAGGATAACCATAGAACACGTGTTTCATCTATTGCAGCAATAAAACACATGTTCCTGTTTATGGTTCATCTTTTTTCTGATTTGTGAAAAAAAAATGTTCATTACTATTGTGAACAGAGACCAGTTCGTTTGCCTTCTGTCGTCTAGTGAGTTTTACAGAGTGGAAATAATATTTTTAATAAAGCAAGTTTTTAATATGTTAATTTGCTTATTATTGGTTACTGATTAGTCAAAAAAAAAAAAGGAATTGTTTTTCTTATTTTGTATATGCAGCACCCCCCACTTTAAATTTTTACCGGCAGCCACTGCTGTAAACACAATTGGAATGTAAACACACGCGACGGATCTTGTCGATTTCTGTTATGCAAGATGTTGTTTGCTATTCGTGAACAAGTGCAAGGTATTTTTATTTTATTTTGGTTCAATGATCATTTCTTAAATTTTTGTTAAATACTGTCAAGCACAACGAATACTATAAAAAAAAAACACTATTTTATGAAATGTATTCTTTATTAAACAAACCGAACGTAGAAACAGAGTAATTTATAATAATTTTTGTCTCTGAAAAAGTTATGAAAAAAAGATTCTTAGGTTAAAATATTGTTGCTATTATTATTGTTGTCCTGCGTTCGAAATCACGCGTGATTTCAAAATGGGAATGTCCAAAAGTATCATGAAATAGTTGATATTTTCAATGTTTAGGATTTCAACTGGTGTCGAAAACCTTGTTTATGTGTGGGATTTTTGCAAGTGGGCTTCAGTTATTTTTTTTACAATTACTTTTTTTGCTTGTTTTACTTCGTGAAAATACGTATAGCTCATTGTTTTGGATGGGAAAAGTATTCTTTATTATTCATGCTATTTCGCATCACAACTCCACAAAATGTATTTTTGAAAATCTTCGAATAAAAGAAATTTATTCGAATATATTCCAGATAAAGGAAATTCGTAAACATCAACTGAAGTAAAACATTCTGGGTTATATCTTAGCAGGGAGAGATTTAATTTTTCCTTTTAACAGTTCTCGTTTCATCTTGAAAAAACAAAATGATAATCCGTATTACTCAAAGCTCCTCCACAAATGCCAGATTCGTTGGCACCTTGACAGAAAAACAATCTGTCCAGGGAGGATGCTCGAAAAGTAATAATCCAAATATTTCACTGTCGTCCTTCAAAAGTGCTTCCTACATAAATACAGAAGCATAATATGCAATCATCCAATTTTTGGTTGGTCGAACTTTTCAGAATCAAAATTTATTCATAAATTTATTCACAACAAATTTATTTCGGTGAATTGCCAACCAACGAATGTTTTGATCGATGAACTGCATTTCGGTGAATTGCGTTTTCGGCAAAAAAAAAAAAAAAAAAAAAAATTGGAAAAATTTATTTTAGAACTATTTTTGCCAATTAACATCGAAAATATAAGAATGATATTAATATTGATAATGCTTTAGTTGAATGTTCCGTAGAACAAATTATGCATCCATTTTATATATCAAAAAACGTTGTTGTTTCTGATACAAATATTTTTATTAAATTACTTCTTACTTTAAGTAATCAAATCAATCCCCGTATTCTTTAAATTGCCTTATAATTTCTTTCTGAAATGTTCATTAGATAGTTTGTAGTTTAGGGTTTTTATAATAATAAAACCTTATGAATGTTTTCCTCGCGTCATTTACGGGATTCGAACCCGTTCTTTCAAACAGATGTTCCGGAAGATATTCTGTCCGGGACTCAGCTACCGAGACTCAACACAGGTATCGCCGAAAGTCCCTTAGTAAAGAAATACCGATGAATGAATTAATCATGATTCTAATAATTTATTTATTGAAATACTAACTTAAGTCGATTTAATTAAATCTTAGTACTGCTCGAATTAGCTCAAATCTTCAATAATTTAATACGTTATTGTATTCCAGTAAATAAATTAACGATAGCTAGTGAATAAACATCTAGAACAACAGCAAGCTAATAAATCAAATGAGGTTGTTTTTTTGCTTTGGTTTGCTTTTTCAAATATGTAAACAATTACAGAGACGAAATAAACTAAACATTAATATTTGCTGTTTGTATTAAAAAGCACAGCGCGTGTGTTAATTTATGCTTTGATATAATAAGCGCGTGTAAGCAAAACAAAAATATTTAGCTTATAGCAATGTCGGATTACACTTTGTTTCGCGCGAATTGCTTTACTGCAGTAGCAATTTGAGTAGTTTTACGTTAAAATGTTTTGTATCTGTGTTGTTAAATGACCCATGAGGGCGCATTTGCTCCAGGATGGCATGTTTTGATATTTCGAAACTTTTTTTTTTCCTCTGTCGAATCCATTATCTTTCTCTATCTCTTAGTGTATTTCTCATTCTATTATACTGCAGTCTTCTTTATCGAAAAATTCATTTGTCTTTTAAATGAATAGTCTATTATCATTCAGTGCCATATTGAACACCAAAAGATAAGAGTGACATTTGTTATAAGTAGCTATTTTTCCAGTCGCCAAATTGTGCTTTCTGGAAATGTAATTGCATGATAAAAGTGCAGACGATTAAAGCCACATCAGACGACAAAACTTGATAAAAATCTCTAAAACTACTACTACTCAAAATAATTTAATTAAACAAATTGCACTCAAAATAATAATCAAATTTTCTCATTGTCATTATTTTTTTCTTTCTATATGAATATATCAAAAGAAATAATAACGCATTTAAGTGAGAATATCGTGTTCGAAATAAAAAAATCATAGTAGATAATAGAGCCTAGGCAATTCCAAAAATTCAATAACTAACGATATCTCTGAGATGAATTAATTTAAACTAAGGTCGTTTTTTTTTTTCTCATTTGAATGCAGTTATAATATACATTCATATTGTGTTGTTTTACGATTTATGGAATATTTTACACACCTGTGCAAGTTTTCTTTGTTATTTGTTTGTTTAGGTGATGGGCGATTTTCAATCAGTCAGTGTATGTGTGAGATCACCACCGTTTTTTTAAAGATCTGAAGTGGTTTAAAAATGCACCACTTTTGATGTCTCTATAGCAGGGAAATCGGATTATGTAACATTAATCTACGTAAAATCCTTTATAAGGACTTTTCATCTGAAAGACGTATATGGAATTAGAACACATGATTGCCAAAGGGCATCTCGTTACTAACTGCTACAAAGGCATCCTGTCTTTAGATAATGGTACCAAATGGGAAGACCTTCATGATTTGTACTCTCACCTACATGGTTTGACTATTGTTTTCGAAATTCTGATCCATACTCCTGCTCTGACAGAATAATAGAAGTAATATTTATTGGAATGAATGACTTCATCTTCCATTCCATTCAAAATCCTCTACCATTACCCATTCCATGGTTCTCTAACGGTCCAGTAAAAAAAAAAAATCAGTGTACCAGAAGTTGGCACATGAAAAGAACGCAAGATTTATACTTAATTTACACTGCAGTGATCAACAAACAAAAAACGCCAACTAGGATTTCCAAGTGTAGAAAACTGTGGAGTGCTGAATTTTCCCTACTTTTTTCTAAAGTAGGGAAAACTCTTGCTCTATCAGGCAGTCGTTTCGTGTCATTTTTCACCAAGGCTAAACAGACTTACAGCATGACTTCCCTTTTATTTTATTTATTCTATTTATATAAAATAAAATGAATAAAATAAATCAATCTTGAAAACCAAATATAAATAAATCTTCCACTTGGATATCGTTTTCATCATGTTCATTCGTTTGATCTTACAACTGAGGAGATGAAACGTTATATTCAGTCCATTCCACTTCAACTATCAAAACACAGAACTGTCTGCTTTCTCGAAATAAAAGATGAGATCGTTTTCCCAAAAGAAAGATATCATATCACCTCTCCTTACCTTACGATAATATCTACTGGTAGATCTCCAGAAAAGATCAAATTTTTCTTCTTGGGCAGACTTACTCCCCTTTTGACTTTATTTACTTTCTCAAAACCTATACAAGTTCCAAATCTTTCAACCACAGAATATTGTTTCACATTTAGGATGATGCATCAAAAACCTCATTTAAAATTCTCTATAAGAGGTTAATCCATTTAATAGATGACCACTCTCTCACAAACTTAATCCACTTTCTCACAGAATGTTTTTTGCCTTAAGCTTTTTCTACGGGTATTTTCATTTTTTTCCACAAGGAAGATTACAACCTCCAGGCTGTGCAAGGAACGTATAAGTTTCTTCTTTTTTTTGTTAATCATTTGTCAACGCATTACACTGATGCGCTACAGGTTTAACATCTCGTGTGTCGGATTAATATCACACACACACACACACACACACACACACACACACACACACACACACACACACACACACACACACACACACACACACACACACACACACACACACACACACACACACACACACACACACACACACACACACAGTCCAGTTAAAAATATTATTATAATTCTTGCTATTTCACAGTTGGCATTTGCATCACGGCGAAAGCCAGTATACTGGAAGTGTGTGACGAACTAATCATTTGAAGTTGTTGATGAATAAGGGAAGCGATCTGATGGACTTTATAAAAAAGCATAATTATTGTAGATTCATATTATTTTATGGTACCAATAATACTTCAGATTATTGTAGGGTACCAATACTGTACAGGCCGTTCGCAGAATGCTGAGCTCAAGGTGTTTTAAGGATGGTAAGTGCCAACGCCTCATCGATGTTCGTGGTGGTTGATCAGGTTCCCCCCTTCATGGTTACCATTTCCCGGATACACAGGTGTGTTTCATCAGGAAAATGCGCTATGTCACTTGGCTGATATCGATAGAGTCGTTCGCCGAATCCCACAGCGACTTCCATAGCCTCCAAATTGAGCTTATTAGAACATCTCTGGGATTACGTAGATTGAGAGATCTGGAGTTTGACTCATCCACCTCGAACACTCCCAACGCTTACAGGAAGCAATCGTGATGATGCAGTAGGGCAACGTTGTCATTATGATTACATCGCAATGCAACGTACTTCTTGCAACGTTCAAAAATCTTAGAGCCCACCCATGTCATTGCACAGCGGCAGTTCTGGCAACAAGAAGGGGAGATTATGAACTATTAGGAGGACAATGGATATTTGATTTCTTGGTGTATGTTAAAATCCATAATATAAAGTTATTGGTTCGATTTAGTGCTAATATTATTGTACATGCTTCACATGTCCTATACGAGAATGGATTTGTCCATCCGTGGAGCAACTGTAGGTGTATGAAGTTGGACATTCGATAAAATCGATTCTTCGAAAGATGAATCGAGGTCTGTAAATATTATCTTTCGGATAAAATTGCATATCTCCCCCCACAATTCTAGGTATCTTCCCTTTTAAAAAAGGGGGAATAAAGATTAAAAATTTGAAACCAACGAATGTAAATTTGCTTCCCATATAGTGTTCTTGAGTGGATCGGAAGTCCACTTGAGGTCCACTCAAGAACATTTATAAACGATAAATCTTGTCTTAATAAGGAATCACGACAATGCAATATAAACGACAGTAAGATTCGTGTGTTTATTTTTATTTTACTTTCCTAAGAATTTCATGGTTATCATAGGACTGAGTCTCGGCACCAGAGTAGCGAACACAAATAGCGAAGAGTGGGGCTGTCTATCGGAGGTATGTTAAGTAAAGTGTCGGCTTAGTGGCATTTGTTTTTGGGCTAGAGTTGACAGGATTAATTCATATAAATTAAACAAAAATTAATTGAAAATTAATTTACAAAAATGCCAAATTATTTTCTTTTGCTTTCAGAAAGCTTACAGAAGTGTTGATAAAAATATCACAAACAAAAATATGATAAATATCAATAATTCTCTCTTGATTTAGTGCATGCTTCCATGGCGTAATCCAAACAACCCGTTCTTCGATTGGAAAGACGGATTCTCTCTTAGTATAGATTTGCGAAGCATTTAAAGTAATAATCTGTAACTTTATACAACTTTAAACACTAGTCTGGTAACTAGAGAATTATTATATCCGTCCTGGATTATTAAATTTGCTTGATACATTGATCCCTTTTCTAGAAGAACCATAAGTTGAAGTGACGGTGACATCGTTTCTAATTATTTATTTATTTATTTTTGGATTTAAGATATTTAACTCTAAAGCAGTACAGTAACGAGGGTATGAAGCGCCTGTGGCAAGTGTCTACCCCCCCCCCAACCCAAAAATGATAAAAAGTTTGAAAACTTTAAATGTAACAAGTTAAATTTTACTAAATGCAATATGTTAAATACTTACTATTAACCCCATCAAAATGAGTTGCAGTGTCTTGCAGAATTTGTGTCTAAAGCGGCGTATTGCCGAAATTTAAAAATACAATATAAAATAGCGGACTTTTATATCTATTTATTTATTATTATTTTTACATTTTTTTTATGTATTGCGCCCCAAACCTAGCTGCGCCGGCCATATGTGCAATGTGTGCGACGCACACAGGCGCCAGGATAGTAAAGGTGACAAAGAGGAGGAAATACTTTAACAAAAACGTTTTTTTAAAGTGATTTTTATATTGGAGGGGGGGGGGGGGAATAGGGGCGCAAACTAAAGTTTTGCAGACAGGCACCGGACATTAACTGGCGCTCCCCTGGCTCTAAAGGACTATTATTATGTTGTGATGGCTGTTATTGAATTTTTTTAAAAAAGTATTTCACTTTATTCTTATTATAAAACCACAAAACAAATCCGTCATCAGTGTACCATAATTGCAGTGCTTCGTAACCATTGGAGCATCATCTTTAAATTTGAAATGGATTGATTAGTCTTATCTTTCTATTAGTTTTAAATGTTCTGGCTTTTCCCCGTAAAGTAAAACTCTTGCAGTTCAATAAAAAAATGACATGTGCCCTTTGGTTGGAATTCTGGGATGAAGTGCAGCTCGGAGACCCCAGATTCTAACCCTTTTTCAAACGAAAGTAAATTAAGATCTCACTCTTCTCCGACTAGAATGTAATGTATAAAATGTCTTTCTTCTGCCTATCCGTTGATGCTAACGCAAACTCATTACATAAAGTATTAAAACAATACCTTGTGTAATAAGTTTAATAAGTTTAAATTTATTAAATTAAAATTAGCATCTTAAAATTTTAAAAATTTCCAACTTAATATTTTGTTCCTTGCATAATGTGATATCCTCGGCAGTCGCTTTTATTAAGATGCATTTTGTTGCCCTCTGTCAAATTTAAGTGCTTCAAAAATATTAAAAGTTTCTGTTTCCATATATTTTATTTACTAAGTATTTTATTAAAGAATAAAATATCTACGATTGTAACATAACTTTTAAAATTCCTCCCGTGGTGTTTATCTGTTCTTTGACATTTATAGTTTAACTACAGTAGAATAATAATAATAATAATAAATTAAAAATAAAAGTCTGTTAAACCAAACCAATGGTGGTCAACTTTTTTCTTATACATTTCTAGCGATGTAAAACTTATGTTGTCTCCATGAAGGCCACTAGATGGCGCGAGCAGCTAAAATTGTTTTTTTGAACTTTTATTGTTTTCCATGTCAACATGATACAATAGACAGAAATATCAATAAGTGTGTAATGGTGCAATGCCCTTCAAATCTGAGCAGACGCAATTGAAATGCTACGTATGCTGAGGTCTCAAAGCAATAAATAAATAAATAAATAATATAAGCTAATTTTCGAATTAACAAGGATAAGCAAATTAAAACAGTCATGAATCAAGACGCAAAAAAAATAAATTTATGTATATTTCACGATGCATTTTAGTTAAATCAATAGAAATAGATTATTGCAAACTTTCATAAAACATTTCAAATGAAAAAAAACAAGCAAAAAACTAATGAAATGTAATGTAACTAAGAAAAAAAAATCTTTCATAAAGAACTTTTTATCTCGTGCTTACCAATCTTGTTAATTTCTTGTCTATTTTTAATGAACACAACTAAAATATATTCAAATTCTCGTGAACTCATAAGATGTAATCAATTTTGCTAATAAAACCAAAGTCTAATTAAATTTTGGTGCAACAAAAAATTTGCTGTTTTTCGTCTCTGTTAAATGACATAAACTGAAATCGTTTTATTTTCTCCGAAAGACTACTGTAATATCAGTTTTGTGTCTCCCTAGATAGTGAATGTGGCGCCGTAAATTAGCGTTGGAAAGAGAAAAAACAATTTTAAGAGAGTGTTGTGGTAGAAAGAAAAATATAAATAAAATATCCTTCTTCGTTTGATAAAAAGCAACAATGAATGAAAGGATTTCATGCATAAACCATTTCTTTAGTTTATTATTAAAAAAAAAAGAATGGAAATAATGTCTGCTTACATATTAGCTTAACTATTTTGTTTATGTTTCAACGTAAATATTTTAATTGGTTGCTTCTACTTTATACTTTGATTTGTTAGCTTTCTTCTCCCCTCATTATATAATGCTAATATTATTGTATCAGATATTGATAATTTGTGTATTAGATTATAAGTAGGAAATATTTAAAGAAAAATAAATTAGAATAATTACCAAAGTTAAATTTTGATATTTCACTACCAAAGCAGAAGAATAAACTTGGGTAGAATGTAATGTTTTTTTATTTTTATTTATTTATTTTTTTAATATAGTGTTTATTTCATCCAGAAGGTGTTTTTCGCAGACGATGATAGTCAAGGTAGCTCTGAAGAGAAATGACAGCATTTTGCTTCTGAACGAATACTGAATAGGTATTGTATTATGTTATTATCATTAATTATGATTAAATTAATTTACATTTTGCATTTTTAACGGAGGAAACACTTTCGTTTGACTTCAATTGATGCAAGTGAAATCCGTTGTGAAGCAAGCTTTTATATTATAGTGCAAATTCCACAGTCGTTACAACTACGTGAAGAATGACAAAGGAAAAGCTATTTGAACAAGAATAGTGGGCGCTCTTAAAATACAAATAAAGGGCGTTTTGATCTTCTCGACGAAAGTATAATTTTTCAGGCGAATAATTCTTGTTGAATGTTATCCAAGCATGATTTTTGATGACACATTTTTTGACGAAATATACAACAAACTACGTATATGCTTTATAAATACGAACCTTGAAGATGTGATTTCATGCAAGTCTGCTTAGAAGTGTGTTTATAAAGTTTTTCCTGCGATTGTACAAGAACTATGCGTGACAATAACATTATATTCTCTTTGGGGAGGGGGGGAGGTGAAGATTGAGTGGAAACGAGTTAGAACGATTTACTGGTTGTTTCTAATTCAAGATTTTTGCACTTGATACTTTTTTCTTCGTAACTGTAGTTCTTATAAGAACCTCTGTAGATGCACTCTGGTTGCAAAGAAAACATGGGTTCGAATCTCGTCTAGAACGCGAAAAACCTTTATTAGAGCTTTGCCAGCTTCTAATTCTTATGAATAAAATATTTTTAATAGTAGTAATTCTTGAGGAGCATTCTCCTTTTTTCTATTATTTATTAGCTGGTGCATTCCCTGTCACGTTTTCTCAATATCACCGTTATTTATTTATTTGTTTATTTATATTAAATTTTTGCATTATTTTATAATCATTTCTATTTATGTTTAGGGACAAGTTTTCCCAAAATACATCCCTCTGCTAAATTTAAGGGAATAACTGCATTGCTAATGCAGGATCGATACGTTATTCTTTTCTTTCATGATCGTCTAGTTGCTTTCTTGCAAATACTCTGGAATGTTTTGCAGATAAAATCGCATATTTCTTGAGGAGAGTTTCATGAATTAAGTTGTCCCAATTGGTATTCAAAATTTGTTGATTTATCATTGAAAATGCAATACGTGCTCTATTTGAGTTCAGATGCAGATTTTGATTCATTAGTAAGCTAAATTTAATACTACAAATTTCCTTTAATTTTCTTAATTTGCTTTCCAGTGTCATGCCATGTTGAGGCATTTGCGAAGTTGCAGAAGACCACCGGATCGAAGTATTTTCATACAGACGGAACGCCATGCCGTGTTGTAGCGATGTTCATATTACCAGTTATAACAAGTTGATTATTGTACTTTAAAGTGAGCCTGCTTAGCCGATTTTCTGTTTTGCACGAAATCCCATTTGACTTGGGTCTGGAAAAACGATATAATGATATACATACCGTGTATATCATACACGATATGTCTGATACCTTCTTCTCAGAAGGTCAGCCTTCTCGATAAACGGTGATCTCGTTCCTGACAAACTGACTTAGGACCCCAGTTACTCCTCTTAGACAAGCAAGGGGATTATTTTTCCACTGATTAAACACCCGCGATATGTCACCCTTTGAGAAACCAGTCAGCTCTGCTGTTTTCGAAATCGTGGCTCCAGCCAGACGGGCACCCACAAGAAGCCCTTTATCGAACTCCGAAAGATGCTTTGTTTTTCCGTTCTGATTAATGCTATTGACGATTACTGACTAGCAGCATTCGTAAATAGTTGCCTAACACATTTGGGAACGCACGTGACCAAGTATTTTGCATATACACTGCGTAAGTGACGTTTACGTAATCTGTATAAAGGTTTCTAATTCAGTGGCCGATATGCGTAGTAAAGTGAGTGTTCTCAGTTATCCTTGTTGTATTTTCAAAAAGTTTTTATTCTGGTGCTGAAATAGAAGAGTTCCTTCTGTCACACTGTAGGTCAGTGTGGCAGAAGGAACTTGTCGGTTTAACTTAGTCTATTCCTCTTTTTTGTGGTTTGTTTTTGTTCTGGCGTTAAGTATACAGCTGTTGGTTCCTCGCTAAGTAGTTTCTTGTTTCCCATTCTGTGGAGGCGATTTCAATTAGAATTGAAATGTTAAGCTGTTCCATAATGGGGTGGACATATACCTGAAGACTTATCCACTATTTTTTTTTTAATGTTTTGAATAGTACTATGAAGCAGATCGATACAATCTAATTCTTGGAAGTCTTACTAGGGTTTTATGCTTTATATTGCCAAGAGGAATATGATCTACAAAATTTGCCATAATTATAATATGTAAGATTTTATATGCATAAGATTTTTCTTCCTTAATATTTGGTATGAAGTCTGATTTCTGGTTGAGTATACTTTAGTGTTACCTTGTTTCCTCGTGAACAGTTTAGTATCCTTGTACCATAAACACGAATATGTTTTTATTTTAATTTTAATTTTTTATTTTTATTTTATATATTCGCGTTTGAAAGTACAGATCTCTAAGTATGGCGTCAATATTCTGACGATGAATGTCGGTTAAAGAATATCGGCCTTTCTAAGTTGTAGGTATTTTAAACTTATTGGCCCTTAATATTTCATCTGTAGCTTGCTTGTAAACATTCAAGGCAGATATGCAAGTACAGCTTTCAACACAATTACTAGTGTGCGTGCGCGCGCGCGCGCGCGCGCGCGCGTGTGTGTGTGTGTGTGTGTGTTCACCTGATGGCTTGCTGTGATTTTCGTTAATTCGTTAATTTTTCCCCATATTCCCGGCGTCTTCTTCCAAGTCAGCAACCTGAAACCGCTCTTCAAACATACATTTCTTGTAAAAATCTCACCTATGGTTAGCTAGAATTCGTTGTATTGCATAGTATGAAATCCAATCGTTTCGATGATTGCAATTCACGTGATAATATTCAGCGTTAGTCAGTCCCATACAAAGGTTTTTCCTCTCAGAAATGCAAACTGGCCAGAAGAATCAGCAAACATTCACTGTTCTCAAAGTCTTAGTTGCTTTGGCCGCAATTTCAAACACGATCAAACTTTCTATGAGACTGGCCCACTCACCTTTAGTTTGAAAAGTCCTTATAAAGATTCTTCGCAATCAGAGAGCATCATGCTTACCGACTACGCTACGAACATCCCTCTTTCGAAACATTCATTGTCATAAAATTATTATTATTTTGAAGTGGAGCACTTTATATACAATAATCGTTTTATATTGGCAAAAGTAGTCAGGCTGTGGTAAAGACAACAGCTGGACCGTATTTCCCGTCAATCTTTCAGCCGACATGTGTGGCGTGGACTGTTGCCAGGTTGTAATACATCTTTCGTCGACGCCAGTGTGTATAACTGGTCATTATTTTCGACGAGACATACGAACATAAAGGAATATTTTTAAGTTTAGCAATAAATTCTTTCTGTGTAACAAACTAATTTCTGTTTCTATCCTTAACTCCTAATTTGTTCCGCATTGACAGTGGAACAATTTTTTTCGCCAGTAAGTACAAAACTTCATGTCGCATACAAAGTTTCATGTTTATTGCAAAATATACTTATTTTTCTAGTGTTTTCCGAACTTGAGGTTTCCCCTATGATGACGTGCAATAAGAAGCGAGCTGCATATCCCAATTGCAATTATGTTTAGAGAGGAAGCGAAGCCTCCTGGACAAGTGCCAGAATATTCTTTGTTTTCAATGGCATTTCGACATTCAAACGGACATCCTCTCGTGACATAAAATAAGTGCGAAAATGATTCACGAATCATATATTTTACGCTTCTTTACAACTAATACTAGTGTGTCATACTTTCACTTCATATTATATAATTATGACTATAATTATAAATAAAAGTATAATTATAGTCATAATTATACTTTCCCTGTTCATAGATTCTCGGAAATTGGATAAAGAAAGGAAATATAGTTCATATTTTCGCCACCAGGGAATATTAGCATGTTATTAACCTTCCCTGCCATAAAAATACCTTTGAATGATAAGAAATGGTTTTTGCTAATCACGTTACTAGAACGTGCATTGATCGTCAATGGCTTTATTACCACAATGATAATAATTCAGCGGAAGCTTCGATGAGGACTTTTAACCTTTAAAATTTTATAGTGAAGTAGAAGAATCAGGAAGGCTTGCGGTAAAACCAGGAAGGGGGAAATATGCCATATTCAGTCTCAGGTGGGGGCTTTTGGAGAATGCAGAAGCAGAATTTTTCAAGGAATAGTCCATATGGTAGAGTGCCCATGCCAGTGACCATTCCTTATTTCACAGTGCACAAAGTTCTATCGAAATTCTTGATTGCAGTATAATCCGGACAAAAATCCACCTTACATACGACTTTGCTTGATATGAATGCAGATTCGATAATAATGAATGTTTGTTGGGTTTTTTTTTTATCCCAGCACGATTGGAAGTGGAAGAGCATCGACACTCTTTGAGGAGATGTTTTTATAAAAATCGTATCACAACAACGCTCACAATAAGTGGCATTCCGAGGAAGATTTTTTAGTGCTCCATCTCAGATGTTAGAGCAATATTCTAAGGTTGGGCGGATTTGAGATTTATAAAGTGTTAGGAGTTGGGAAGAAGAGAAGTAACGTTTAGAACAAAATACAGAATACGTTTCTGGAGGCTGAAGAGGATATGGACAAAATGTGTTTGTGTTGAGATATGTGAAAGTCAGACAAAATCTTTGATGAGTGGAACACCGTATTATTAAAAGTGAGGGAGAGAGAGAGGGGAGGTTGGTATTTCTTCAGGGAAATAAGGCAGGTTTGTTTCAGTAGCATTAAAATTTACTAAATTTGTCATTTTTTTTTGTCAAACAAGAATGACGTCCTCGTCCGTTGTTATACTAATTTGGTGTACCAATACATGGTGTGTTCAGATACGTTCCCTCACAGTTCCTGGTTGCTATTTGATCAATTCGAGTACATTCATCAGACTTTACGACTTTATCGCATTTTCGCCTGCCTCTCATATCGATCAGCTATTTCCGGTCACTTATCCAACGTCGATTTGATATTTGTTGTTCATCACATGGTTCTCGGAATAACACACTTGTAGCATGTGTGGTTTTTCCTAGCCCAATAGCGATTTCGGAGATACCGTTACCGGTTTTTCCCTTTATCACACACACACACACACACACACACACACACACACACACACACACACACACACACACACACACACACACACACACACACACACACACACACACACACACACACACACACACACACACACACACACACACACACACACACACACACACACACACACACACACACACACACACACACACACACACACACACACACACAATGTTCATTCAAAAGCCACTTTATTGCCTGCTTATAGTCGCGTAAGGTGTAGACGGACGATCAAGCAGTGTAGGCGGTTGTACAGTGTAGAGTGCTCTCTGTGATGAGTGATTGGACTCAATGGAGGTGTCACGTAATAATAATGATAATGATTATTAAAGACGGTGACTGACAGGGCTGTCATTAGTCACGCAATTAACAGTCCTAATGCACTGGCCTCATAATTTTAGTTGATTTGGCCCTAATTCCAAAGAACTACGACAGCTCAGTTATTATGTTATTACTAGTTTCGCATCAGTTTTCTTTCAAACTGGTCTCTGACGTGACTATCTCTAACTTTTTCGATCTTCAAAGAAATTCTGACCCCATCAGCCCAGTTTATATTTGTGGGCCTCAGTCTTTTCGTGCTCTTTTGCTAATCTTTACTCTTTCATTCTGTTTGAGTGACCATACCACTATACATTAGCTTTTCTTCTATGGATTATTGAATGCAATGATGCCATCTGTTTAATATCTTAGTTTTTATCAGAAAATGCCCGAAACTCTCCATAAGTTAAAACTGTTCGTAGTTTGCTCTCTTAACTTAATTTTTTATTTTTTTCCCGTTGCGTGATATTTTTTTAAAAATTGAGTTCCTTTTAAATTAACATTTTCATTTCCTAAGAAAATGTCATGCATTATTATTAGGCGTCATTACACAACTATAGAAACTGAAGAATTAAAAAAAAAAAAAAAAACTTTCCTGAACCTTCCCTCGATGAAACTACAGAAACTAGAATTCATTCTTTCCTTTGTACAATTTCTTCGAAATATCACAGAGGATTTATACCAAAAATATAGGAAATCGATTAATGAAGATGACTTCGATACTTGGCTTTATTTCAGCGTATTCAAATAAAAAACGGGTTAAGCTTCTCGAGCAGTTCTTTCAAAGTCGATCGAAATTAACTTCGTAGTTAGCCTCTGCTAAGTGTGTATGTAAGAATTTCCTATGCCTGAAAATTCTAGAAAAACCGAAGAAATTAACGTCTTACTTTTATCTTCTAAATTTTTGTACAAATAAGATGTTTAGGTCAAGAAAAAAAATGAAGACGAAGACTGTATAGAAATCCAAGTATTGACATAATAAGAATAAGTGAAAAATTTTCCCAGACTTAAGAAAGAGTGATTTTTACTTTCTGTATATCGAAGATCAGTAGCAAGCCTGTTATGATAATTTCGTTAGCACTTGCCTCTTAACTTAAAAATAAATAAATACGTCTCCAAGAACGAAATTGATAAATGTAGTGGCAATTGTTATGCATCGAGGTGTTCAAAAGCAAATGTTATGCCTGTTTTGTACATAATTTTTCAACCTGGCATCATTTTCTACAGACCATTACTCTTCTACTAGCCTGGTTCACTAAACTAAATAACATCTTCAGTAGAACAAGACTTTCACCTCTACGAATAGTTCATATTCTGTTACGCGAGATCGACCACCTTGATCTAGTGGGTCACTGTCACGTTTCACTCTTTACGAGTAGCTTTGCTTCTATATCGTGTCATCTATCTTCAGGGAGTGTATATACACCGGTTCATTAAAGCGTGTTACCTGTATATGAGTTACAGGAAACGTGTACGCACACTCTCTTCATAGATATATACGTTTGCTGTACCTAATAAATTAGAAAGAATTTTATCTATTATTTTTTTATTATTTATTATTTTTTCATTCTTTACTTTTGTTTCTGATTTGGATTTATTTTCCATTTTTTTTTTTAAACATACAGTTAAGCAGAAATCAACTACTGGAAATCAACCAGAAATAAAGCAAGGTGTTTAACATTTCTTTCCAAACTTGCACCAAATAAATACGCGTTTCTGTTGTTATTGTGATATGTGTAATACATATGACAACAAAGTATCGCCATCGAGGTAATCGAGTGTATTGTCTGCGGCGTGATAGGTGAAAGTCGACAAAATTCGAATGACAATTTCTGCCACGTCATCTTTACAATTCTAAATCTATAATATATAAATGTAATCGCGCTAGTGCGCGCGCGCGCATGTATGTATGTGAGTACCATGATCTATTTGTGATCATTACTCATTGGAGAGTTTCTGTCCAGAATTCCTGGAAGATATTCCCGTCAGGGGCGCACCAAAAGTATTTGCCGCCTGGGTGCAAACGTTTATCGGCCGCCCCCTTAAAAAATAACTAAAAGAAATTGCATGTAGTATTTACTACAATAAATAAAATAACAGTTTATGCAAACCAAAAGTTACATGTCTTATTTATTAAAAACCCAGAATACATAGTTTCATATAGTTATTTTTAACATTTTTTCAGAAACAAACAAAAAAAGAACGACGATTATTATATCTTAATATAAACAAAGATTAATTGCACATGCCTTTATGTAAAATTTATTTCACGTGATTTTTTTGTAGCAAAATCATTTCTTATATCCTCCATATCTAAATGAGTAGCAATTTGATGTTCTATGCTAATAAAACTTAAATTGTTGAGCTTATCCTGTGTCATTGTACTGCGGAGATGATTTTTTTTTTTTTTTTATAATTTTCAGCTTTGAAAAGGATCTTTCACCAGTTGCAACAGTCACAGATATTGTTAAATAAATTCTTAGTGCTATTGACAAATTGGGGAAAACACTAAGAAGATCATTCGAAAATTATATACCCAAGTACCAAAAATGCGTTCATATTCGGATTAAGATAGATTAAAATATTTTCTCTTTCCTCGCATAATTCCAATTTTATCTCCAAATCTTTACAATATTTTAATTTTTCTTTTTTCTCCATTGGTTTTAATAAAAAAATGTCATTTAAAAATTCAAAAACATCATTATGTTCTTCAGGGGCGAATTCTCCATGCTTGCTATGATTGCTATGCAAGCTCATTAATTGAGAAAGAAGTAATATTTATTTGTTAATAAATGCATGCATTTATAAGCATTCCATTTAGGTTTTTGTTTTTGTAGACAGAAGACGTCTTAAGCATGCGCGGCAATAATTGAGCTTTGCGTTGTGTATCGAAGACCGAGGCTTGCTCGGTTGTAGGAGCTTCCAGGTTCTCGTAGCAGCACTCTGATTTTATGCGCGCGCATAAAATCAGCGCGCATAGCCATTTCACATCGTCTCACTCACTCTGTTGCTTAAATACAGGCCATACGCAGTCAACGTAGCCAGTGAGCTTCAGCCAGCCTTTACAAGTGTGCGTGTTGCTTGGGAAAATTAAGTTAAAACCAACTTTTCATGACGATGTTATTGACCAGTTCATAAAGAAGAACCATAGGGTAGAATTTGTATTCAAGTAGCTAAATTGAAAAAGATCCTCGTATAACGCGGATGTTACGTTCCATAGAAATGCCGCGTTATATAAATCGCGTTAAACGAGACTTAGATCACATAGAAAAAAGTAGGGTTAGGCTCCGAAATCGTTTTTTTTTTAAATTATATAAATAACAATGACATATCCAACAAAAACAGTATTTTTATTTAATTCATGTAAGTTAAGAAAACATAGACTATGAGACAAATACGTATTATAAAAATTACAAATTATACATAAATTTCATTGTCTATAATGCATAAATATTTTAGACACAATTAAAAAAAAAAACGCATATTTTAATCGTCATCACAGTCTTCAGAAATAACATTTCGTAGATGTTCTTTAAGTGGCCGGAGGTCGTCACCACTTGAAATCTCTTGGACATCATTTGTATAATTCTCATTGCATACTTCGGCTGGTTTAGTCATCAAGCGGTCAGTAATAAGACTTTGCTTTCCACTATGCTGCAATTGTTTTTATTAAGTTCATAATATGGCGCTAAACAAATATCCGATTGTCTCGTTAATTTTCCCGAGCGCTCCATTGAGGGATCAATATCCGTAAAATAACTTCCTAACTTTCTTGCCAAGTCCAATCCTTCTGCTAATTTCTTTAAACTGAATTCTTTAACGGATTCATCACAATCAGAATCTTCGGCAGAACTTGGCATCCACTGGAGGTACGAAATTTTGTTCCAGAACGGCTTCAGGCCATTTTTTCCCAGCAAGCATTCAGCGTAGAGGGTTGTAATTCCTTAATGGACAGAGAAATAATTTTTACACAATTCAATATTGAAAACTCTTTCCACGCCTGAGGCAGTGTCATGTTTCTATTAGATTCCATTTTTCCCAAAAATTAATTGAGATGTTCGCCGAATATATATGCCTTAAATGTTGATATTATTCCTTGGTCGAGTGATTGAATAAGTGAAGTAGTATTAGGCGGCAAAAAAGTTATTTTAATATTCGGATGGCTTAAATTTGTAGGGTGGCCTGGTGCGTTATCTAAAATTAGTAGAATTTTGAAGCCCATATTCTTTTTCTTTGTGTAACGTTCTACTTCGGGTACAAAACACTTGAAAAACCAATTTTCAAACATGCTAGCTGTAACCCATGCCTTTTTGTTGGCCCGCCAATAAACAGGTAGCGTGGACTTGTCGAGCCCTTTCATCGCACGAGGATTTGCGGATCGGTTAATAAACATTGGTTTTGTCATATGACAAAACCAATGTTTATTATATATATACAAACCCCTACCTGTTTATTATAATAAACAGGTAGGGTGGACTTGTCGAGCCCCCTTTCATCGCACGAGGATTTGCAGATCGGTTAATAAACATTGGTTTTGTCATATGACAAAAAGGCATGGGTTACAGCTAGCCAACAAAAAAGCATGGGTTACAGCTAGCATGTTTGAAAATTGGTTTGTAAGTATGCATAACCTGATGCATTATTACAAAACAGTAGAGTAATTATATCTTTGGAAACTTTGAATCCAGGAGCTGATCTTTCATTTTTTGAAATATAGGCGCGTTTTGGCATTTTTTTCAAATATAACCCCCGCTTCATCCGCATTGAACACCTGGTCTGCACCGTAACCACCTTCTTTAATGATTTTTAAAAGTTCTGCTGGGTATTTCTGGGCAGCTTCAACGTGTGCTGATGCGGATTCTCCCTGTATTTTAAGATTATATAAAGAAAACTGCTTTTTAAAGTTTTCAACCAACCCTTACTGGCACAAAATCCATGCTGAGAGATTTCTTCTGAAAAATCTTGATCGAGTTCTTTTAAATGTTTATAAACTTTGAGAGCTTTTTGCTTAATAAGGTGTCCATCCAAAGGAATTTTCTTTTGAGTGCAATCTTCTATCCAAATCATTAGAGATTTTTCCATTAGAATATCGCGAACACGAGCAACGCGCTTTGCACTTACCTTTGACCCAGCAATAACACTTTCTCGGATTTTATGTTCATTTTGTTTGATTATTCGAATTGTTGATTCATTTAAATTCAGAGTCCTTGCAACAACTCCTGGTTTTTCTCCAATTTTCAACCGATCCAAGAGTTTAATTTTTTCTTCGAGAGAAATGAATTTCCTCTTCAATGTTGGTTTTTTCCATTTCGTTGCAGTTTTTAGTGGTCATTGCAATAAAAATAAACTTTTACATTAAAAAAAAAAGCATTACATATGTATGTAACCCACCAGGTTATGGCTCAGCTTGAGAATAACACACTTATGATTTTAAATGCGCTTTCCTGGCAGAAAACGAAGACAATTTTCAACAATAAACACTTTATACAGTATACCCTAGATGGCGAACCTATGGCACTCGTGCCAGAGGTGGCACGTCTGAAAATTTTGCTGGCATGTCAACGATTTATAGATGATATCCTTTTATACGCTTATAAATTATTCAATTTTTTTTTTAATTGTTACAATACGTACAAGCTGAATTTTGTTTTACACAAGACAGCAGCTATAAAGGCGTGCATATGATTGGTGCGGTATTAATAAAAGATCGCGCGACCCAAAGACAAAAGCAACCGACAAGTGTTGAGGTGAAATGGAAATTCTCTTCAATCGAATTCCATAACATCTGAAACTGTCATAACATTCAATTTAACACATTCACAACAGGGTGTCAATTATCGTTCCGATGGAACTTCTCATTACTGACTGGTTCAACTCACACAAACGTTTCTACCCTTGGTTGAATTTTATGGCTTCTTGGCAGGCGAACTCACACATTTATTATATGGCATGTTTCAATTCTTGGTATAGTCTTTTATTTCAAGATTTGTGATCTGTCATGATGACATCGCGAATTTCAAATGCAATAAAACAAACACTTATTTCATACCTGAAAAATTGGACAATAGTTTTTAGTTAGTGTGTTTTGGTGCAACATATGGTTTTGCAAGTCTATACAGCATAGTTTCTGTGAGAGGGGACATGTCATTTATTACTTAGCGCTGTTTTTATTCCATCTATCTCTAATTGCACTATTTGTTGAGAATGACACGGACTGCAAAAGCCTCTGTATAGCACCTTATTCAGTGATTCAATAAAACTAAATTCGATACTTATAACTACTTGCGCGATACGGGCAGACACAAATTTAACGAAGATAAAATTTGATTTTTAAGTCCCGCGGTGAAAAATATGAAAAAATAAATAAATAAAGGGTTACTAGAAATTGTAGACCGCGTTATATCGAAACCGCGTTGTATAAGTACCGCGTTATACGAGGGTTACCTGAATATAGTTTTTAATGTTCAGTAATTCATTATTCCGCTAATCAGACTTCAATCACACCTCTCACTCCCTGAATGATAACAAGAGCAAGCGTGAATTTCAATACCAGCATTCGCCCCTGATGTTCTTTCAATGATGTAATTCTTTCATCAAGTTTTGAAATAGCTATATCAATTATAACTAAATAAAAATTGTCTTTGAAATTTTGTTCTTGCGATTCAATAACTTCATCTTCACTTTCATACGAGAATAATCTTTTTGTTTTCCGAGGTCTGACTATTGGCATACAAGAAAAAATTGGATCACAATCCACTGTATTTGCAATTTCGGTTGCTTCCCCTAACATATTTTTGAATGCCTCATCTGTTCTGCAATCCTTTAAATTATTTTTTAGGTCTATCAACATTTTCATTATTGTAGACATAATTACGTCCGGTTTTTGCATCAAATTACTTATGACATTCATTTTCGATAAGATTTGGTGCCATATAACAAGAGAACATATGAATTTGAAAGATTTAATTTTTAATAATAATGATTCAGCTTCGTTCCTTGTGTCGCTATCTCTTGATTTATCTTAATATAAAAGCATCGTATATGTTTTCTAAATTATACCTTAAAGCTTTTACAGCGTCTATGCCGCTTGACCATCTCGTGTCACAAACTTTTTTAACAGTAAAACTTGGGCATTCCTCTTTTAAAATTTTCCAACGATAGGCTGATTTAGAAATAAAATTATATATTTCCTGAATTAATGAAAAAAAATTTGCTATTTCTCGCGTAACACTTGCAGCATCATTTACAACTAGATTAAGCGTATGAGCGGCACATGGTATGTAAAAAAACGCTCTCGGGTTCATATCTAATATTCTCTTTTGGAGACCCTGATTTTTTCATTTCATGTTTGTCCCGTTATCATATGCTTGAGTACGTAAATCGTAAAGATTTATATTTTCTGATTGCAAAAAAATCTACAACAAAATTTGTTAAACCTTCGCCTGTTGAGTTAATAATTGAATAAAATCCTAAAAAGTGTTCTCTGATTTCTATTTTCTTGTTGTCATTATCGAGGTAAACAAATCTTACAATAATACTTAATTGATTTTCGTGAGATGCGTCTGGAGTGGTGTCTAAAACGATAGCGTAATATTTATTCAATTTTAGCATTTTAACAATATTAGATTTTATTTTTTCTCCTATTATTGAAATTATATCATTTTGAATTTTTTTCCCCTAAATAATGTGGCATTTTGTTCTTATCGGTTTGTATTCGACTTATATGAACTGCCATTGCATTATCGAGTTTTGCTACAGTTTCTATTAATTTAAAAAAAAATTACCGTTTGCTATCTTCAAAAGGTTTATCACTGTTACCTCTGAAAGCTAAATTTTGTCCTGCTAAAAATTGAACTGTATAAATAATCCTTTCTATTACCGATTTCAAACGATTTTTTTTCTAGTTTTATGAATTGTTCATTTACCGCATCTGTTGTATTATTATTTGTAAATGACTTTTTTAAATTGATCCATGATTCATTCATTCATTGTAACATTTGATATGTGCTTCACTTTTTTCATGGCGCTCTAATGTTCTCGATAAATGTTGCCAATCGCAATAACCAATTGCATCATTGAACGCATTAATTTTATCATTAAAAAGTTTACAAGGAAAACAATATACTGAATTTTTGCATTTAGAATACAATAACCAATTTCTGGTTATCTTTTTTATTACTTAATCGTTTATAATAATAATCTGCTGAAAATGATCTGTTTTTTTATCTTTTGGGAAATCAATATCATATATTTGTTTTGGTCCAACATCTATTAGAATCATTTTGAGATTATCTGTTATTTTTAAAGGCTACTTTCCTGGATCATCAAAATCATGCTCAAGGATAGAATTCATAAGAGAGTTTTCGATTGTTATACTTGTATTGCACACGATTTTGTCACCTGTTTCTTCCGGTGAACCGAGTGAGCTCTTGAGAGTTTCAGAAGTGAAAGATGAATTTTCTAAGCATCGTTTTTCAGCAGCTATAGAATTTTCAGTTAAATGTATGGCAGAAGAAGAAGAATCTTCAAAATTTTCTCGAGCGACTGAAGATTTGTCTGTACATGAAGATGTAGATACAAAATAATTGGAAATAGGGGTCTTAAATTTTTTTACATTTTCTTCTTTCTGTGCTCTTCGTTTTCTATATTCTGCTAAAGAAAATCTTTTTCTATCGTTTGACATCTAAAAGTAAGTGTTATTAATATTATTTAGTTAAATTTTACGATGTAGGATATACCAAGAAATGAATATTATTACTATTAATGATTATACTGCATTACATAATCCAAATTACATATTAGGTACATAAAATAAATATTTGATATTTATTTCTTGTCGCCCGGGTGCGGTGCACCCTCGGGTTGGCGCGGCCCTGATTCCCGGGAACTTTTCTAATCTTTCTTTCGAGCCCTGAGAAAAACAATTCCAGATTCGGAATTTTTCATAAATTTAAATTTACAAACCCGAAACAGAAATGTGTCTAATTTAGTATATTTTTAATTTTAGTAACAATTATGGTATCATATAGATTACAGACGACCGTTAAAATTGTATTAGGAATTAATAAAACTTTTTAAGGATTTAAATACCATAATTAATGTAATAAATAATGTTTCATATACTTGTGTTTCTTTTAAATATAACATAATAATATCATTATATGACTATAAACCAAGTGCAACGAAATAGCCACAAGTGAGAAACAGTTTTATTACACTTTGCCGTTTCGAGTCGTTTCTTTTTTTAAATGACCCCCCTGTTATCAGGCAGTTCGTTAGTTAAACGAAAAAAAAAAAAAATCACTATCAGTAGTCAACAGACTTTCATACTGGAATGTTTGATGAAGTTATTATTTTTCATTTTTATATTTAAATTTGGATCACATCTGATAGCTAGTTTGTAACATAAAAATTATAGTTTTACAATTAATTTTTTATTTATTTTGATATTTTTACTTTATTTTGACAAAGTAAAATTTTTATATAACATTTTACATTATTTTATGGATCAACTTGAAGGAATCTGGAAATGTGAAAGCCTATTATGTGACAGGACCTTAATTTCTAGCAAAACGAAGTCTAGCTGATTAAAATTTCAACATCAATAACAAAAGCATTGTTCTGTTACTGTATTAAGAGAGAGAGAGAGAGAGAGACAGACAGACAGACGGGGGGGGGTTGTATACGTGCTGTATTAGTTTTACTACAGTCGTTACGAGGTGGTTGATGACAGCCATACCATGATACAGCAATAAGTACTTTTTCATGCTTTAACGCTTTTGTTTTTGGTGTTATTTAAGTGTACTTAGCTGCGCTGGTGGGATTGACTAGTTTCTTTTTTCTTTCTTTCTTTGCCTCACTTATTTTTTCTTGGTCACGTAACCGCCATCTAATGTATTCTACTTTATGTTAAAACACAGACAGAATAGAATGTCTTCCATAATGAATCTTGTTGCTTTTCTTACTTTGCTGATGCCAGAGAATTCTTTCCATGTAAAGTATCGAATTTCTATTTTCAATGCTAATCCTCATTCAAGATGTTTCTTTAACGGTTTCACAAATGAAATGAGACCAAGAACACGAATTCTGCATACGAAATGATGTACCAAATTGCTTTCTTTCTTTCTTTTTATTTTATTTTAACCACAGGCAAACTTGAAGCACAGCGTAATGTTACGATTTCTGAACTTCAAGGCACGTACATGTAAATATGAAATCTCGCAAACTGAAACTGATGGTTATAAAAAATATTGTTTTAATATTTTAATAAAAAAAAAAATCAGTGAGTGGCAACATCGATGTGTTTGTTGCGTATTGGTAGATGTTTGTCGGAGGTGAAATTATGACCAAAGCAAATAAGGCCATGATTCTTCTTATTCCTGTTCACTCCATTGAAAGCATTGAAAGTCTCAAAGCTAATATTCCAGTGTTATATCTGTTACTTACACATATTCTTTTGGCTGGGTAGATTCGCCTATTTGCGGGATGAAAAAAAACCTTCCACGTCTGCAAGAGACCCGGTAATTCACTTGTAATACCAATTATGTTGTTCAATTTACTAAAATACTGTAATGTAGTTCAATGTTGATTTTCAGTTATCAGAACACTTGTTTAAGTTCGTGTCATGAATTACATATGAATAAATAATGTAATAAGTAAAAAAAAAATGATATGGCAATATTAATGTGAACGGTAGTTAATTTTCTTATGATTAGGAAGGAACTGGTTGTAGCGTTGTAATTCTTCGCTAAGAGTGTTTATGTATTCACGGGAAAGCATGTCTTCTAACTTTCGGTTACACTGATCGCACCACTGATCATCTCGTGTCTGTCATTGACCTACTCTGACAGCACAAAGGCCATGAGAAATTCAGTTATCTTCCACTTTCGTCTTACTTCGCTACTTAATATCCCTGAATAATTGTCATTTCCTGTTTTTTTTTATGTGTTCATCAATCTCTCTGGAGAATTGAAGTTTTAAATATAAAACGCAGACGCAATTACTTTTGGCAAAATTGCCAACATGGATGAATGAAAAAAAAAAAAATTGTGCAAATGATTTGTTCTCGTTTATATCTTTATGATATTAAGCTCTGCTCAACTGTATAAAGACCTTCGTTATACTTAAATCGAACCCCATTCAGCTGTGAAGCGATATTTTAATCCAACTATACAAAGAGGCAGCATTTTTTTTTTCATTTGAAAAATAAATTAATAAACCAAAAAGAAACGCCAGGTTAGATTACTACCACATGAATATTTGCCACTCTAAATTTACTTCGAAAATATAAAAGAACTACAAATTTACAAAAATTGCAGACGTTGTACAGTATGTTTTTCATCTGTTACAGATGTAATGAATCATAATTGATTTTCATAACGCATACAAAAAATTTCATTAAAATATCACTCTCAAAGTTGTAATTATCATATCAATACTTGATAAAAAGTCTGTATCTAAATCGATATTGCAATACGAGGCTAAGTACACATGTTAGAAAAGTTTCAGTAGTATATCATCGTTAATTCACTTCCGTTTATACTATTTTATTTTTCATATATCAGTCCTTACAGCTTTTTCTGATAACGTAAATGAGAAATAAATAAAAAAAAAATACAGTATGTCAATAAATTTAAAATAGAATGTTTTTCGCTTGTCTGCAGTTTACTTTCAATGTCAAATTCAATTACAGTCCCAGATATACGAGTGTACTATATATAGCCATAATAATGAGTTTAGTTATTGGCTTATCTTATAATAGTAACCGTTCATTATGCCAACTGTTATAATGGATATCTGTTTCCCAGTATATCTTCAAATCAAGTTTTTTTTTTCCCCTTCTCGTTATACCAGGAAGTATACGACATTATTTATAACTGAAACGTTTATGACACGATACCTTTAATCACCCAGCTCACGCTATTTAAAAAAAAAAAAAAAATAATAATAATAAAATCCACACTTCTTTCAATATCATGCTTTTCATTTGTTCTATAACAAGTTGTCTACTGTCGTGTAGATAAATTTCCATATTCCAGTGATCTAAAACATATATTAACAACAGCAAATATATCTGTCTTAACGCATCGACAGTTGTGTCGTTTGGTGTATAAATGACGCCCCCTACTGTAATAAATTCGTTTAATATCAAGTTTCAATTTTCAATATCAAGCGCTACATTTTCAGAGGGTTATGTCGAAGCAAATTAAAATTCTAGATTAATAATAACTTTTAAAATTCAGAAATAGTATAGCGATTTAATAGAGACCGAAAAATAATATTGCAACTAATAAAAAAAAAGTTAGTAAAAATAAAAATAAACCCGCTAACGTCATTAGCCGATTTTATAAATAAATACAATAACGTCTGCTATAATAAATAACTTTTATTATTAAAAGACCAGAAGATAAATGATAAAATATACAAAGAGCCAACAAGTTTCACTAGCCACTGTCTAGCATTTTCAAGGCTGAACTGGTGTGAAAACAAATGCATTGAGTTACATTTCAAACATACACTTTAGTAACTGTTAGGCCGTTACATTTCGTTACATTTTGTTCCTTCTGTTTGAAGGCGTGCATGTGTTCGAAAGCGTCAGTCAGATTCCGGTACATGACCACGTGTTTTGTAGTTATTTGCATATTGTAATTCTGTCGAACTGAGAGAGATGATGAGATTTTTCCATATGTCTTTAAGAACAATGCCCTGATTTCTATTTAAATTATTGCCTGTGCGTAATACCACAGCTGCTTCTTTTAAAGTTCTGTATCTGTAGTCATTCTCGATGTAAGGCATAGAACTGTTTTTCCAATCTATAACGTGATTTGATGTTGAGAAATGATGTGCTAAACCAGATGTGATGATTCTATTATGATTGACATCCCCCACATGTTCCTTCTGTCTTATTTCAAAACTTCTAGATGTCTGACCAATGTAAGAAAGGCCACACGTGCATGGAATTTCATACACTCCAGGACATTTGAAGAAAGGTACTTCATCTTTAGGTGATCCTAAGATATGTCTGATCATGGTAGTTGGTTTAAAAACCACTCTGATATTATGAGCTTTTAACATTCTCGCCAATTTTGTGGAAACTGAATTAATATATGGAATGACAGCTGTGGACACATATTGGGGTACTGTAACACGTTGTTGGTGGTTGTTTTTAAATAGCCATTTGTTTAAAATGTTAGAAGGGTATCCATTAAGAGATAGAGTGTTAGCTATTAGTGACAGTTCTCTCTGCACATCTGTTTCTTTTGAAATAGACCTTAAGGCTCTATTACGGAGCATGTGAATGATGCTGTGTTTTTGTGATCTATGATGGTTGGACGAATAATGTAGATATCTACCAGTATCTGTGGGTTTCCTGTAAATGGACAGTTGGAAATTGTTATCTTCTTTCTTCACTAGGATGTCAAGAAAAGGAAGTTCTTTGTTCTTCTCTAGTTCTAAAGTGAATTTGATCTTATTGTGTAGTGAGTTGATTTTGTTCAGAAACACGAGAAGGTTTTCCATGGTGTCTTTCCAGATGATGAACACGTCATCGACATATCTCCACCAAATTGACGGTTTTGGTACAATGGTGGAAAGAATATCCTTTTCAAGTTTTTCCATAAAAAGGTCTGCACATGGTGGTGACAGAGGACTACCCATGGCTAGACCTTCCAATTGTTTGTATACAGTGTTGTTAAATTTTTTCGAACACATGCACGCCTTCAAACAGAAGGAACAAAATGTAACGGCCTAACAGTTACTAAAGTGTATGTTTGAAATGTAACTCAATGCATTTGTTTTCACACCAGTTCAGCCTTGAAAATGCTAGACAGTGGCTAGTGAAACTTGTTGGCTCTTTGTATATTTTATCATTTATCTTCTGGTCTTTTAATAATAAAAGTTATTTATTTTAATACATCAGACCAAATATGTACAATTTAACGTCTGCTATGTAACTAATTTGAATGTAACGTCTGCTCGATAACTAATTTGAATGTAACGTCTGCTCGATAACTAGTGGAGTTCTAATGTTATAATAACATTAGCTCAATTTCTTCCGATAATTTCTCTAAATATTTATGAAATAGTAAATGATAATGATTGCAATAATAAATACAAAATCCTACAAAACAAGAGTAATATCTTCAGAAAATACTTCTAATAAAACAACAAAACTTTCTTTAAAAAAATAAAAATTATATTCTAAAATGAAGTACATTTGCTTTAGCTGTATTATACAACTGTTGGAGAACCAACAAATAAAAGCTGAAATGAGAAAAAAAGAAAAAAAAGTGTTTACGCTTGAAGAATCTCGCAACTCAGTAACATAACATAAAAGTAAATAAACACAATGTAGCGATAGTAAATGACAAGAATCTTTTAGATCTTAGACGAACCTCATTTCGACTTCATTCTTCATTTTATCTCTTATTGCGAACATCTGCAAGACGAAATGAAACATCGATTTCACAAGCTCAACCGTCTCATTTTCACACACGGAATGTTTAATCGATATCAAGCACTCAGAAAGGCGAAACGGCATTCTTCGAATTGTTCATTTGCCAAGTCTTCTCAAATAGCTAAGAATACTTAACAAAAAGAAGCAAATTAAAGAAAGAAAACGATCCAAATGTGCATTAAAATTACAAAGCACAGAGCGATCACGAGTTCTGTCTCTGAAACATAAATTCCACCAGTCGCACGTCAAAATTAGAAGCTTCTAGATGTAAAGACATTCGAGAAAGACATTATATTAATTTCAACAAAGAATTTTTTAAATTATATGCGGAAAATATCAACGCATTCTACTTTTGTGTGAATAATATTCATGGTTGTAGATATGAATATTCCAAATAATTGTATAATTAAAAAGGCTTAATCCTAAACCAAGGTTATTTTAAAATGGGGTAGTTAATTAATATTCTTAATTTTGAGGTCAGGAAGGAACAGTTTAAGTGAGATGGCATAAGATGACAGTTTAATCCTAAGTGGTAGTAAACCTCTACATGTTTTCCACCATTTACAATACTCAATCTAGGTGATTTAAAATTAAAAAAATAGTTAAATCTTGAAAAATTTAAATCTACGTTCAAATTTTTCGAAGGCACGCTCCAATACAAATGGGGAAATGGCTGCGAAGGCCTCCTGAATATCCTGTTTCAGTGCTGTAATGTTTCTCGCTTTGTTATGCCAAACTTTAGACTTAACACCCCCCCCCCAATAGATAAAAATCTAACGGTGTTAAATCTGGAGATCGGAAGGGGCCACCATATTAAAACTCAACTTTCATAAATGTCACGCGATGTTCGTCGGCAGGTGGGCAAATAAACCTACTGCCGAACGAAATTAAAATCAATGAACACCTCCCTCTTTTAGGAATCACCATAGGGAATCAAACCCATCATAACAAGTAATGGGAAGTAGCTCATAACAAAATTACAAAAAAAAATTTCACAAATGAGACCCAGACAATTGTCAATTAGAAGCAGGGCAAAAACATGTAACCAGTTTTTACTATCAAAAATATGGTACCTTGTGGCCAACATTAATTACAATGGCAACGAAGTTGACAAAATTCACAGAGAATGTGCAAAATTTATTTGGGATTCGAAATACGAACCCATACGAAGGTTTACAATATTTCATGATATAGAAGCTGGAGGACTTAGTTTAATAAATGAACATTTAAAAACTCTTAAGTGCGAGAGCAAAAATCATAGAGAGAGAGCTTACTCGGAACACAAAGCATGGAGTGCATATATCATACACTACATGCAAAGAATAATGCACCACCAAATAATTTGTTCCCTTCCACAATCGAATGGCAAAATACCAAAAATGTTCATTGAAGTTGCGGAGGGGATACAAATTCATTAATAATCATATAGCAATAAAAGATTTCCTCAAAATGAAACCAAAAATTGCACATATCACTCTCACGCGAGCAGTTATACCACCACTACCACCACAACACCGAGAGTTTGAAAAAGGTAAAATTAAATTATCCAATGTACAAAAAGGCATTCCGATTACCCATACACCCGAAACTAAAAACATTTTATTACAAAGTTCACCACGCTTGCCTACCCACCAGAATGTGGTGTGCATACAAAAGTATTCCACTCCAAGCCCCAGCCAAATGCTACTTCTGCCCTGAACCAGAAACACTATATCACATAATGTTATACTGCCCCCCACACCTCTCCAATATGGAACACTGTTCAGAAATCCATAAAACACAAAGAACCGGTCACAGAACACACACTATTCTGGCTAAAGGACGGAAACATAACAATAACCGAAGCAATTATAATTATAACAACAATGTACTCCATCTGGACATACAGATGTGACAGAATTTATGGAAGAGCTACAGGCCCAGATATAATGCAAAAACTCCACAAACAACTAAATGAAATCATAACAGACACAATAAACAGAAAAAAGATAACAAAACACCAATGGCGGAAGACAGGCCTTATCTCTGATGAATATGAAGAAAACATGCAAATAATGGAAATAAAAGACCCACCATAAAGAAAAAACATGAAAACAAGCCAATACAATTCACTCTGAAAGGAAAAATAATGGAATAGAAAACTAAACACATAATGTAAATATGTATATATAAGTGTAGAAATATTATATAGTAATGAATATATCTGTTTGCATAAGAGGAAGTATATGTCCTATAATTTTCAGATAAGGTAAAAATATTGTAATATTTCAATGGATGTTAAATGGCAAAATAACTGCCCAAAAGATTGCACAGGACTCTAAATGAAAATATATATTGGGCATGTTATCATGTAAATAAAAATTGTTAACTGAAATAAGCATGCCATGTACTTATTGTATATATGTAAATAGTTCGTCCGAATGTACATAGATGCTTTTGAGAAAATAAAATATCCTCAGTTGGTTAGAGCGTCGCGCTAATAACGCGAAGGTCGTGGGTTCGATCCCCCCACAGGCCAGTACGTTTTTGTCATTCTTTCTAGATGACAGTAGTGTTTTACATCGCTGTCACTCCTTGTGTGTGTGGGATTGATCACCAGAAAAAAAAAAAGTGTTGTGCATTATATTCAAATTTTATACTTATATAAAAGTTTTAATTAAATATTAAGTTTCTTGAGAGCATTCTCCTCTCTGCATTAATTATTAAGATAGTCCTTTATTACACTACGCATATATACTGTACCACAATTTCTGTTTTCATGTCTAGATCTCTTTCATCCTCTGTATAATAGAGAACATTCTAGGATATCTGAATATATTTAGTTGTTTCAATATTTTTTTATCTATCACTTTTTTTTTAATTTTACTTTTTTATTTTAATTTTTAATTTTCTTTCTTTTTTTTTTTTTTACTTTTTGTGGCGTTTATTATTATTTATTTGTTATTTTCGTTTTGCTTTGGATCTATTCATTTTATACCTTATAGGAATTTTATTTAATGATGGGAATGATAATGACTTTTAAAAATCATTTTCTGATGTTGCTAATATAATAGAGTGTATGTCTTCCACGGTCACCTACACCATCTTGGAAGAGTGTATATATTTGTATGTATGTGTGGTGAGTTAGTGAGACAATCATAAACATACAAACATACTCTCCTCAGTCTCGGTGTGTTTTTCATGACAGCTAAGGATTTTTCTAGTAGTCCGAATTTTTTCTAAGAATTCCAGTAGATTTTATTTATTTTTCCTACTGTTTTTACTTGCTTTTTTATGTTATCTTTTTATGTTTTCCTTTTCCTTTTTTTTTAAAAAAAATATTGGTTGTATAATATAGTTCTGACACGTAAGATTTTCTGGTAAGTCATTCTTTGTTTCATATTTTTTTTATTTAATAATTACCATTGGTTCAGAAATTGTGAAAATAGTTTACCCATTTTTCTATAAGTATTTTATGTATTTTTATTTTTTTATTTGTATTTTTATTTGCGCATTTTGTTATTTTACAAGGATTGCGTAGCCTCATGGAAATGGTATTTGCATCCATCCACAGCGCTAAACCGCCCGAACGAAGACCGCTCTAACTTCAATTTTAGCTACTGACTAGAGGAACTTTTCTAAGCCTTTGCTGTACCGCTTCCCGAGGTAATGGATCTCTGGCAAGTAGGGTTTTTTTCTCCCGAAGAAATTCGAGATTTTAATTCCATTCAAGAAAATCGATTGCAGAACTCAGGCTATTTGTATTGTTAAGGTACACGAGATGGCGGCAATTGTCCATCGCTCTCTTTCCCGGATGCCAAATAAAATCGCTAATAGTCTTTGGCCATTTATCTATGATTGGCTAAAGGTGGAGAGTGGATGCCCTCATTGGCTAAAGGTGGAGAGTGGATAGCCCTAACTAACCAAAAGTTAGTTAGGGCTAAACCGCTTCGGCTAAACTGCTTCGTGGATTTATTTATTTATTTTTATTTAAGTTTTCAACTGTGGATATGATATAGTTTTCAGTTTCCCCCAGAAAATTCTTTCAGCTTTCTCTATTCCACCCTCCCTATATTTGCAATTTATTTATGGGTTTTCAATATTCTTAGAACGTGCATTTCGGTCTTCAGAGGAACTGCTAATTTTTTCCCACACGTACACAAAAATCTAATTGGTTAAAAAAAAAAAATCAAACACGTGATTACTCAAATAATGAAATGTTACTTTGGAAAAAACGGACTCTTCACCCTAAAGGTTTCAGGTTGTAATTATGTTATAATTTCAGAGTCACTTAATAAAGTTCAATTCAAAATTTATCAACCAAAAAATAAAGCTATTTATTTTCATAAGTAAACCAGAAAATCCGTAATGGTTCATCGCAAATCAAATAAAATCGGGAAAAAATGATTGTACCGAAACAGCGGATGTTCTTAAGG
Source organism: Typopeltis vanoorti (assembly GCF_054136105.1). Classification (NCBI taxonomy): domain Eukaryota; kingdom Metazoa; phylum Arthropoda; class Arachnida; order Uropygi; family Thelyphonidae; genus Typopeltis; species Typopeltis vanoorti. The sequence goes on along the minus strand of NC_143556.1, from coordinate 74,034,881 downwards.
TTACACTGGGTCAATAACGATCACACATTAGAAGCAATGCTTCATCCTTGAGTAGTCAAAGGAGTCCAATGTTATGCCTTTGAATACTACAATTGAGCAGTCACACAAATCATATTTAGAAGAGAAAAAAAAAAAAGACCTAGAACTCATACGGATGTGACAATGTACATCCTGGTCACTGACATTAAAAACGGTGAGAAATGGAAAGAGGATTATTAGTAATCAAGGTCTTCTGAAGATAACCATTGAAAAACAACGTATTAAAATCATTTCTTATTCCTAATTATGTACTTATATATTAATACCTTTCCAGGTGCATTGAGCCTTCAATAATTTTAATATCTATATTCTAGTAAGTGGTTCACTGAAAAATAAAAAAATCCATTCACGTGATAAGCCGAATGATCTGTCAAGCAACTTGGTTTTTCCTTCCACTAATTTATGCTTTTACAAGGCGGTTAATCCAATCGCTAGAATCTGTAAATGAGTTGATTTGAGTTGGTTGGAGTTACGACCGAAGGCAGCTATAGCTAGGATATTATGGATATTATGTCTTCTCCGATCAGCTTGCCTGTTTTATGAGATGAAACTCCTACTACCTTTATATTAGACTGACTCATTTTCAATTAAGTTCAAAAACTCCGTAAAGACGTATCATGTATTCTAGACGGTTTCGAAAATCCATACTTAACTGAAAGACAAAATGTCACAACGCACTACAGAGGTTGTGTCTGTAATTACATCCCAGACAGGATTCGAACCCGCTGTTTTCATCTAATTGGTATTGTCGCGACTGCCTACGTCTGTGAAAATATCAATAATTCAATTTATTCTACTTGTTAAAAGTTTTATAATCTTCAGTCAAATTCCTCTTTACTAAAATCCAAGACTTCTCGGAATAAACAGCCACATATACCAGTTATTCATTTAGTTATTCACTTGTTCATCCTTTCTTTTAAGTAAGTAAATAACGACATTCTTGTATTTAACCCGTTTAGAAAGTCTCTACCGTGTTTAGAAACATTTTCTCTGGCTAAGTGAGTATAATGAAGATTTTGTAATTCGTTGAAGAGTAACAGTTCTTGAATAATATTTATTTTTTTCCACTTCGTTTCTTCCATTTCAATTGAATGATGATGATGATGATGATGATGATGAGCAAGAAAGTGAAAAACTGGAGTGTAGTGTGCATTGCACAGTTTTGGTTAAATGTCTGATCGACACTTGCACTTGATTGGCTCAACAATTTAAAATCATATTGCAAATAGATTCAATTGAAGAGTGAATGACAACTGGAAGGACCCTGATTTTGAAAGAGACAGAAAAAGGGACTGTACTAACTAATTTCTGCGCAGTAACACTTAAGTTATTCTTTGAACTTCTAAAAATTCTAACAGTTTCAGTTACTTCGCATTTATCAACATCAGCTCCTATTTGAATAAATCGTTTTTTGCAAACACTCCAAAAGAACCCAAAACCGATCATTAATCCATAAAATGATTTTCAAAAATTCGAAAAGACGAAAAACAAACTTATGCATTGATTACAAAGACACATTTGATCTCCTTGTCCTAACTGGATAAGAAAAGTGTAGAAATTTTTGGAGTGAGTATAAGCATCAGAAAATTCCTAGCAATAATTATTATGACTACATGGAAAACACAGCCGTCAATGGAGATAATCTGGACGAGTAAATATGAAGAGAAATATTTCATTACCATTTATTATTCATCCTGTTGTTTAGATCAAAAGAAAACTGGATACGAAACATCAAAGCAGACAAAAGAAAAAGTATCACATGTCTTAATACCTGGATGATCTTATCTTAAAGTATATAGTCATCGACAGAAATTAAATACTCATGTAATAAATTATATAATCGTAATCATGCACAGAAATTGAGTCATTGCTTAATACTATCTGAATGTTCAGATGGTATTAAGCAGGACTATAGTTCGAGGCAAAATAACAGACAGTAAAGGAATCAAAATTTGTAGATGGAAATAGAAGTAAAATATTGTTCCAAGATGAATTCTACACACGTTGAGGAATTTTTGAAGCAAACGACATTTTTCATGTTAAAAAAAAAGGATCTGAATATCTGGAAAGAGAAAAATTTGAAAGTGAAAACTTAATGGGCCAACACAGTCATAGCAGTCAACACATGCACCATTCCTGTAATCAGATTAACTATAAAAATAATTGGGAAACAAGCTGATTTAGAAGCACATTATTGTAAAATACGAATTAATGACAACAAAGTATGTTTTGTATCCAGGCTGTGATGTAAATCGATTATGAGTAGATAAAAATTCATAATCGCTCGACTTAGGAATAACTTCAGCAGGACATCATCAAGAAAGAGACAGATCTGCTATTTGCTTCTCAATAACATTGCAAACGAATGCAATAAAGACAATAATAAAAAGGTCGATGATAGCAAATGCCGACTGTGCAAAGATAGAGAAGAAACATCTAATCAGTTCTTTGAGAAAGAAGATCCAGTGGAAAGAGTTATTGAAAATTAAACTGCGACAATATTATGGGACTTTAAAATTCAGAGAGATAGATATCTGGAACACGATATACCATTACCGTAGTTGAACAACGCGTGTGTTTGGTCTATTGATAACAGTAGGGGGATAGTAAAGTAGAAGAGAAAGTGGATGCGAAATTGTCAAATTATAGCGATCAGGAAATTGAAATGAAGCAAATTCAGAACAAAAGATCATCAACAGTTCTAACATAGGAGGGACAGGAACAATCCCAAGATAATCTATGAAACAACCGGAAATGCAGAGCTTCCTAGATACGACATCATCTCAACTACAGAAACTGCACTTTTAAGGACATCTCACGTTTTACGACGATAACATACGACATTTGCCAGTCAAATATGTGATTATTCTCTTACGTGATTTTTGTTTTCTTTGACTGTAAACTCCGTTAATTGAATATAGAAATAATAATTATAATTATTGTTACATCAAATTTATTTGTATTCATAAATAATAGCCACATTTATCTCCCTGTTATATATTTTAGTAATAAATATCATTGTTCATATAAAATATTTAAAAAAAAGATACGTAACAAGAATTACATCACAATTTTGACGATTTTCAGTTTTAGGAATTGCAGTATAGTATTTACAAAATGCAATTTTATTCCGCAATAAAAATAGCAATATATTCGCTGAAGCTAAGTCTTGCATATTCGCTTTTTTTTTTTTAATAATGATTCAGCACTAAAACATTGTTGATCTGTTGTTCTTTTCAGTTACTATTAATTTTGTTGCTGCTAACACAATAGTACAACAGTCAAAAAATTAATGATGAATTGACACAAATTAAATCGGAATTTTGTAAGAAAATTTCAGAAAAATGGAAATTCCATATCCGGGATTATTTGGAGAAAAAGATAACTTACATTTTCTCCTCCTAAAAATGTAAACGTCAATCGATTTGAAATTCAAGTTAATAGTACATTTCATTTGAGATCGTAAAGTAGATTAGAAAATCCAGGATATTTACATTCTTCCTCATTTTCCAATGTAGAGTATCCAGTATGGTTCACTGAGTCATTAATAGATGGCGCCACTAAAATAAAAATGATAATACAATACAATAAAATAAATATACAGTCTAGTAGGAACCAACATAACACTTAAAACATTCTATTATCGTAATATTACAATTATTTATTTTAGCAACAAAGTTATTTTCTTTTTGGAATGGCCTGCCAGAACACGTCTAATTTGGAAATTAACTCGATTTAAAGGAAATGTTTGAATGACTTATATTCAGCTGTCGTACGGTGGCTATAGAAAGAAATTTCTGCATGTGTCATCGTTAGTTGATTGTTAGCGGAAAAATTAAGGGGGAAAAAAGAGGAGAGGAAACGTTAAGGGAAGTGCAGGAAAGATGACTAAAAGGGTGGGGAATTGTTGGTAACAAAAAACTCAATAAACGTGAATGAGCGTTTGGTATAGCATTCTGTTTTGACTGAAGTGAGTACAAGAAAAAAAAAACGATCCAGAAAAACCAGGTTTCATTTATTTCCCTTTTGCTGCATGCATATATTACGCTTCCTCAAGAATCCGCTTTATAAACTACATATACTCTGCTATAAATAGCTTTACTACTATATTTTTAGTATTATAATTACGACATTATGTAAGAACAAATGTCTATAGGAAACAGCCTCACATATTAGCAGGTTATATTATGAGAAGAGCTCCGAAACAGCCTCAGGTCTATTAGTGCGTCATATACATCGAAGGTCGTCAAAGAACAAGATAGAAAGATGATCTACAAAGGTTTCACACGAGATAGTGGACATTGACTAAAGGCAGACAGAACTAGAAAGTTCTGTCTGCCTATAGGAAGGACTATATCCAGCAGTGGATGGAAAGAGGCTAAAGAAGAAGATATGCATCGAAGGATACGCTATCCAATTCTCATCATGTCGAAATAAAATATAATTATAGAAATGGTGATCAATGTGGCAGGAATGATATCATCCAGGTCCAAGGAATCTCGTTTGTCCATGCAAATGACTTTGACCAGATGAAATCAAGAAAACGAGGCATGCATTCAATAGTAATAATATTATTATTAATTTATTACAAACTCTTTCTAACTGAATTGGTAAACTGCATGAACAATAGAATAAAAGTAATCCAAAGTTTTTATTTAAGAAAAAGGCTTGATTTGCTTACATCACGAGTCTTATTGAGGTTGTTCCGTTAATTTCCTTCGCAATTAGATAGTAAGTTTTTTTTAGTTTTTTTAATTTTTTATTTTGTAGTGAATTCAATACCCCCCCCATCCCATGCACGTTTTGCAGAAACAACGAACGTGATTTCCTTTACAACGCATTTCCATTCTTGATGAATTTCAACATCCTTTCTAAAAGTGACTTGGTAGGCGTTGGTGGTTTTTGAAAGCTGTTGAAAGTTATTTATTACGAGTTTCAGACTAAGTTCACCATTACGCCCATGCTTGTATGATAATAAGAAAGATAACACGCGCATACACACACATCAATAAAGTAATCTCTATAAATAGGAAATATTATGGGAAGCGGGATTAACGAGTTCAAAGTCATAAAGGGAAGGGAAAAAAAGAAAGTAAACGTGAACTAAAACTAGAACCAAAAGAGAAAACAATGGAAGAACTGCCATTTAAGAAGTAAAATGATGAGAAACTAAGGTAGAACGCGGAAACTGACCGCATTTTCAAGATACCCCCCCCCCCTCCCCAGAAGCTTTTGTTTTCATGGATACTGTACATCACGATTTTGTCGCCACTCGTTCACTCCACGCCATGACGACGGAAGAGATGGTCCAATCCACGAAGTGGTTCGGTTTCTTCGGATAGCTATGTTTGAGATTGTTTAATATTACCCGCAGGCAACTTAACGCCACCATCAGTTCGTTTGTTTTGCGGGAGAAAAATATGTGCAGGTTTTCGGAAGTGAACTCGAATATTTTCATAGATATTGAAAAGTTCATCTTCATCTGAAAACCTCATAAACATTGCTCTCGTCTTCGATGATATTCGAATGTAGGACTTTTCAACTGAAGGGTCGACGGATTTCCTCTGGTAAAATCAGAGGGAAAGGAGGAGAAGGAGCACAATTGTATACTATATGATAAAATCAAGAAACGTTTTAATAGAGAATTATAACTAAGTAACCGAAAGACGATTGCAAAATACCATATTTAAATTTACTTTCGGTAAACTGACTAATTACAAATCATCGTGCGGGTTTGGGAAAGTTCAGCTAACTTATGACGAATAAACATTTCAAAATATCCGTTTTGCTTAACTCTTCTAATGAGTCAGTGCATCGAGAACAGAGTTCTTGCAGAAAGCTAAACTTGATTTTTCATTTTTCTTTTCTATTGTCAGCACTTTTAAAGCTAATGCACAGTATATTTTGTAGCAGCTAGAAACAGAGAATGTCCGTTGCACAGGGTAATCAACTGGTTTATCTCTTTTATGATAAACTGAAAATAAAGACAATAGACGATATTTCTAGACAAAGAACTTCACATTCTTAGTATAGACTGTGTGTATAATTTCTGTCGATTTTAATTAACACATTCCAGCCACTGAATTAGAAACTTTCATTTACACCCTCTGTAAAAGAAACCAAACTTTTCGAAAATAGAAGAAACTAGGGACGTCACCTGTTGTATCTTTTTGTTGTCGAAAGCGGCAACCTTCGTTAGTGTTGTGTCAACTGTTTATGATATTTGTTTCATTAGAAGCCGAGTTAAGAGTGACGTGTGTTTTCACGAACGGTCAGAAAATGAGTTTCAAACAGAGAACTGCGATTAACGTTTGTGTTAAACTTGGTAAAAGTTTTACCGAAACGCATCAAATGCTTCAAAAAGCATACGTTGATGAATGCTTATACTGTACTCAAGTTTACGAATGGTTTAAGTGATTTCAAAGTGGTTGAGACGCTTGAGGACGACGAAAACCCGGTCGTCCAAAAACTGGACTGAGCGAAGAGTTAACATCCAAAAAGTTCGTGATTTCATCAAAGAAAACCCGAAATCGTTCGTGAGATTGATTGAAGATGAATTGGGGATTCCAAAATCAACTGTGGACAACATTTTGACTGAGAGTTTGGGCCTTCGTAAATTGAATTCGCAATTTGTTCCTCAAGTTGACCGACGACCAAAAAATGTATCGAATTGAACACTGCAAGGACCTCATTAAAACCTCTCGTAAGGACTCAAATTTCCTTGGAACGATATTTTACTGGTGACGAAACGTGGTGTTTTAAGTATGAGCCCGAAACAAAGCGCCAGAGTGCTGAGTGGAGACCACCAGAAGAGGGGCATCCGAAAAAAAATCGCGTGGAGAAGTCAAAAGTAAAGACAATGCTGATTTGTTTCTACGATTCCAAGGGCATTATCCAGAAAGAATTCGTTCGTTTTGAAGCGATTGATAGCCAGAATTCGTCGCGTACGGCATGAATATAGTGATGCAGGCAGCTGGTCACTTTTGCAATAATGCACCATCTCATCGTTCGAACATTGTTAGAACAGTTTTTGAGCAAAAACCAAGTTTGTGTGTTGGATCACTCGCCGTATATTTATGACATTTAGCACCCTGTGACTTCTTTCTCTTCCTCCAACTTCATTTGCCGATGATAGGAAAGCGATACGACACCATTGAAAACGTTCAAGCGGCAGTAACCACGATCCTCCAGTATCCCAAAAACCGATATAAAATACTCATATAACAAATAATTGACCGTGCCAAATGCTATATCGAAGTTGAGGGAGAGTATATTGATTGAAATAAATAATTTGAATAATTATAATTGGCCTGTGTTATATTTTCTATCAAAAGTTCGGTTTCTTTTTGAACAGAGGGTGTAATACCATGGTTTCCGTATAGACTTGCGACTGTCAATACTGATCCTTTTCAATTTCCTTCGCATAGTTCGATGAGATATGGGTCGGGATCAGCCTTCATTAAATGCTTCAGTCAACTGCTGCACACAAGATCTGTTTGTTCGTACACGCCTTCTCAGATGATGGCGATCTCGTTCCTGACAGACTGTCATAGTAACACAGTTCGCCTCTTAAATGAGCAATGTCGGTTATTTTTCCACTGATTAAACAACCGTGGCAACTCGCCTTTTGAGAAACCAGTCCGCCAGACGGGCATCCACAACAAGCCGTTCATCGAACTCCGAAAGATCCTTTGTTTCCTCATCGTGATCAACACTATTGGCGATTGCCGAGCAGTAGAATTCTTAAACAGTTGCCTAAAACACATGGACACACGTGACCAAGTGTTTTGCATGTACGCTGCGTAAGTGACGATCACGTATATCTATAATGGTTTCTAATTCAGTGGACGGGTGTGTATTATTAACGTATTTTTGGGAAACAAGTTTCTCCTTCTCTGTGTCTCTCTCTCTCTCTCTCTCTCTCTCTCTCTCTCTCTCTCTCTCTCTCTCTCTCTCTCTCTCTTTCTCTGATTAAAATCTCTTCTAGAACGCGAAGAACCTTTACAAGTCTTCCAACGAAGTTGCGTTAACCAGTTTTATAACGAGAAAGGAAGATTTTTCATCCAACAGGAGAGACAAACCAGCTGGAGAACACACGCAGTCTACAGATCCAGTGCATTGGCTTTATGGCAGTCGTAGTCTCATTTGTCATGTGTCGATCAAATCAGCGCTCGCACGCACGCACACACACACACACACACACACACACACACACACACACACACACACACACACACACACACACACACACACACACACACACACACACACACACACACACACACACACACACACACACACACACACACACACACACACACATTTTAATCTTGAAGAGTATCCCGAGAACAGACATATTTCAGGGTTTTACAAGTTACGAACGATTTAGTATTATGAAAAATATTTAGGACAGCAGTTATGAATCCCCGAAGATTGTGTCTATCAAGTGCATTTAGCCCAAGTAGATCACACGCACTGTTAAAACGGTGATGAGATTGATTTCATTACGGGGGATCACGTGACAACACATTTTATAGCAGAGATTAGGATATATTACTATGCATTTACTGAGATATTATTTGATGTACTTATTGTAGAAATGTATTCCATTCATCGTTTTATCCCACTAAAAGGCGGGATAGAATAGGTAGGGGTGCTGCAATAAAATATACTCTGTTTCTATAGAAAACATAGAAACATACTTTTATTAAAACTGCTTCAGATGGAACACGAGTGGAAATATATGAGAAATGGTTTTTATATGAAACAGAAGTAATATTTTTTTTAAAGGAAATTTTATAAGAAAAATGTTCGAAATTGTTTAAGTGCTAATCAGTGTTTATTATGAATACAACGCAATTTTTCCCTCTCTCTCTCCATTTAATTGGAGAGAGAGAGAGAGAGAGAGAGAGAGAGAGAGAGAGAGAGAGAGAGAGAGAGAGAGAGAGAGAGAGAGAGAGAGAGAGAGAGAGTAAAATAAGCATTTCTACTTAAAATTCTCCACGTGTCTCTCACAGTAGTACTCATTCAAAGAGTATCAAGGACTTTTTTTTTTTTTAATGATAACTCACAATGAAAGGCTACGAACTACCAGTGAACATGCAGCACATAAGTACCTTGGATGGATGGATGGATGGATGGACTAAACGTTACCTAACCCTGCTCTCGAAACTAAGCATGTAAAAATGATACCTTTATGTTTGATAACATGTTTGGTGCTCTATGGCTGGTTTATGTGTTTTTCTCGGAGTCAATTCCGGCCACATCCGCCTGAAACTGGTTATTTCACTTTTACCTGAATATCCCATCTAAACATTCCTCACATTCTAGACGGAATTTCAACTAGGAATCATGTGCTAACACTTTCTTCCGTTTGGGAGGCAGTGACAATGAAATCACTTGCAAGTAGAGCTGCTTAAAATTCTTTATGCGAATTCATTTAATGTTATCTTTGTTAATTAACATTCAGATGAGATGTTTTCGAAATATTAAAAACTACTGCAATGTTATCTGCAGAGGCCTTTCCCATTGTTGAAAGTCATCCTGAACGAATAGAGTTGACTAAGGGCCAAAGTGATGTTCAAGTGTTGTGCTATAGAGACATCCGCAATTTGTGTGACCAGGGACGTGCTTATGCACAGGCGCAAGAGGCTCTAGCTGGGGGCCCCCAAAAAATTACGGGCCAATTTAAGGGCCCAAACGATGAGGGCGCCTCGGGCTCCACTCACCTCAGGAAAAGTGTCAGTACGGCCCTGCGTATGACTTTAAGAAAAAATGTGTTTTGGTGTGTAATTATATTTGCTACTTATACACGTTGGGTAAATCACCACATCAAGAAAATAATGATTTTTTAAAATTTTTTTTTATTTTTTTTAGTAAGAACTGTCTTTGACAGGATAATGAGATCAACCTATTTCCGTAGGTTATTGTCTCCAAGGAATGGTTTCCCGGGCCACTATTTAGGAAGAAAAACATAATTTCTCCTTGATTTCATTCTAAATTGTCCCTTGAGAATTTAGAATTTAGGCCCACTGAGCTCCATTTTTTTTTTTTTTTTTTTCATTGCATGTTGGGATTTCGGTATATGTATTTACTTACGATATTTATTAAAATATGCCATAACTATTCTAACTTGGCTTTATATATAGTCCGAAGTTTTTGTGTAAAACTGCTTCACAAATAGCTTGAAAAATGACGATAAATCGAGGCCACCACAATGAAGTTTCCGTTGACCCGCATAGTCACAACAGATTATTAAATATGCCTATTGTCGACCCACTTAAGGACAACGTCTTCAGTTTGCTTCGAATTCGAATACTGTTGAGCCATAGATGTTTGCTAAAGTCTCGTGCAAACTAGAGCTCAAAAACATAATTTTTTCATTTTTAATTTGAATTAAGAAGTTTATGAAAAAAATATATATAAATTCAATTTTACAATTCATAGTTTTATAAATGATTTCACTTTTGTTCCGTAATTTATAAATACTTTATAAAAAAATGAAATTGGTAAAAGCAAACAAACTAACAAAGAAAAAACAGGAATAAAAATATGATAATAAGATCTACGCTTCACTGCCATTGAAACAACAATTTCATTGAACGATACTATTTCCTTCTATGACACGTCATTTCTTTGTCATACATCATTCTTTTATGAACTCTCACTGACATTATTTTTAATTAAAAACTAGTAGCATGAAAACAGAATATATAATAAGTGACAGATTCATTAACAAACGAAAAATAAAGCATTCTCATGAATATTACTATCAACATATAGGCATGCAGTTATCAATGAGGAAATATGTCATTTAGTTGTACAGTGAAAATATCTTTTTTTTTTTTTTTTCCCCTATTCCAATTAAGTCCGATTGATTCCATGCAACTAACTGTAACATTCTGCTTGTTAATGGTGACATGTCCTTAAGGCAGAAGACATTAATGCTAAATGCGATGCACAGCGGCAAACGAACTAATGACCTTGGAAAGCTCTGGTGAAGTCAGATGTTGACAGGTCAAGAACTAAAATGCAGGACATGCCCTCTCTCTCTCTCTCTCTCTCGTAAATCCCTGTGACAAAAATATCTCAGACTGAAAGGGTTACGCATCTTATTATATAGTCTTCATTCTTCATTATGGGATGATTCAGTCCAACTAGCGTATTTCAATCTGTAACGCTTAGGCTTTTTTATTTATTTATTTATTCTTAGAAAATCAAAACAGGAAGGTGTGGTTCTCCAGTAAAGGAGAATGGTTCGAGAAGAAGAAGAAGATACAGGTTTTGTGAATTTGAGCCTAAACTAAATATCTATAGATATGTCAATAGAAAATTCTTTTAGTTGACCAGGCTCAATCCAGCTGTTTTAACAGGCATTGAAGTTAACAAGGCTATCTGAGAATGTTTTGGAGATTATTTAAGGACAGTGTAAACCTCCTAGGAGCCTTCGTAGCTCAGTCGATATAGGGGAAACTCTTTGGTAGGAAAGACCTTGGTTCGATTCCCGTCAGTGTTGTGAGGAACCTTTATCTAGTTTCTTTCGATGAAAGGTGAGTTAGCCGGTATCATATGGAGGTTTTTTTAAACCGGAAACTCGGGTTTTTTGTCCCCTAGAAAAAGCAAACCGGCCCGTGAACACGTGCATCTACAGACATAAGACACAGTGGGAGGCATGGGGGGGGCAACCACCTTATCCTCGAGTTACGGTTGGAATAAAAACATCGACACCGTTAAGGTAGAAGAGGGAGTGACTCCTATATGGAAGCTCCCAGGAAGGCGGTAGGCAAAAAGACAGAGCTCCGTTGTGACTTATCATTTAGTTGCAAAGGCGGAAGTTAATACCTGTCAAACATAATATGGAAAGAGAGAAAAACTGAAATTGCAAAAGAAAGGAATAAATGGGCGTTGCTTTGTTACAGTTCCCTTCAAGCTTGGTAAGATTTTGGGTTGATTGCAATTAGCGGCAGCTAATTGCAATCAACCCAAAAGAAAGAGATTTAATTTCTCTAATATTTATGTAGGAGTTGGAAAATTGAAAGACTCCAGGTGGGATTTAATGTTTGCCTTGTCGTGCTTTGTCATGCAAAAGTAGCATGACAACGCACGAATATATTCAGAAATCTACACATATATTTATACAATAATATTTTGGTAAAATGCGAGAAATTATATCAATGTCAAGCAAGCAAAAGTTCTCTAGGACAGCTGCGAAGTAACAACAACAGTTACTGTTGGCATCTTCAGTTGGTATTAAAACAACAGTTACTTTTAGAATATGCTTAGAAAAATAGCACCAATAAATTCAACAAAATTCATCGACAATTTTTGAGGTGGCTGATGATAGGCCACTTTATAATTTTTGCCTTAAATAATACGATTACAGAGTTGTTTGCACTTGCAAAGATTTCCTTGTCATTTAATAATTCACGATGAGCACGAAATTGACAATTTATTCCCATCATGCACTGATTTTTTAAGGAATATTGCCGAATACATTTGAATAGATTTTGATTTTGTATTATGGAAATAACTATGGAGAGGAAATAACTAAGAAACACATCAGAGAGAGAGTTTATTTTTATTTTTATTTTAAATCAGCTACAAGACATACTCATCAATTTTAAAGAACGTGATGACATAACAGTTCATTTTGGGAGATTTTAATGCCAAAGTTTTCAACGATTCTCATTACTTGGATCGTAAAAGCGATTCAAAAGGTGCTAGGAAAAGAAGTAGGCATAGAATGAGATGAGTCGACAATATCCTATAAGACCTTAACAGAAATGCTAACATTGGCATGGAGTAGCAATGGACGCTCTGGCCCGACACACCTAGCGTACAAAGCTCTTCGGTCTGGTTGGATCTCCGTTGCTTGAAGAATTAGGTGCGTATCATGGAACTATAGCATATTTGCGGTCGATGAACATTCTAAACTTAACGAGAAATAAACTGGATATACCCGTGATCAAAACATTGCTAAGATTAATTTGAGTACTGTTTTCTTTATAAACTAGGGTTTCTATCCCTGTAATTTTTGGGATAAAATTCCAGGGAATTTTTTTAATCTTTCTTGTTTCAAGTGCAGGGAGAAAACAGTTCGTGACTCGAGACCGTTCATAAAAATTAAAATTTACAGATCTGAAACAAAGAAAGCGTCTAATTTATTATAAATTTTATTTTAGCAAATTGTCTATTTTATTATTATTATTATTATTATTATTATTATTATTATTATTATTATTACATATAGGCACCTCCATGGAGTCCGTGGCATTCATCGCGGGAGGTCCATTTCAAAAACATGAATCAACAATTATCAATACCAGTACAATATCTGTCATATCTTGCCATGAAATCATTCACCGACAAAACACACACACACATCTGACTATGACAATCTATTCCACTCATTGATCACTTTCCAAGCAAAAAATCTAGTCCTCACTCCCTTACTAACCACACTCTTATTCAATTTCCATGGATGGCCTCTAGTTTTCATTCATGTACATTTCTATTCATGTACTGAAATTCGTCCACATCAATCCTATAAATCTCCTTAAACAACTTATATGTCTGCATCTTATCCGCCGATCAACCAGTTTCTGTAGTCCACAAAACTTCAATCTCTCCTCATATGGAGCATCACAGTCCTGCCACTATCTTAGTTGCTCTCTCTGAATTCGCTCTACCTCATCCACATCTTCGAGAAACCCAGGCGACCAGATCTGTGTGCAAGAATCCAGATGAGGCTTTCTCTTTGTAGGGCTTTATTAAAGCCTTATAAAGATGAATAATGACCTTCTTATCTCAATAACCTGGTAATCCTGTGAGCTGTTTTAGCCACTTTTGTAATATGTCCGCTGAACATTAACTCCCTATCCCCCCCCCCCCCAAATCCCTGGTTTCATAATTTTCCTGTAGTATAGTCGTCCCATCAATATGTTACACATCTGGTAATCTTTTCACTCCAAAACGCATAACCTTACATTTTACCACGTTAACTTGATACCAATTCTTTTTTTCCCAAACTGCCAGTCTATTTAAATCATCCTGTAAAATATCAACATCATTTTTATTGAGTATTGCTCTACCTAATTTTGCGTCATCTGAAAACAACTGAATATTTCCCCTCAGATCACTTCTTATATCATTGATGAACAAATTTAATAGCATTCGCCCAAGTACAGAGTCTTCTGGCACGCTGTTAGTCACAGGCCTTCTGCAGGATTCTGCATCACCAGCTTCATGCTCATATCGGTCGGATGTAATTTACGTATCAGGATTCCATGCAGTATCCTGTCAAACTCCTTTGTGAAGTTCAACAGTATGACTGTGTAGCCATTACCTTTATCCAACTCAGTTGTCACCTTATTATAAAAATCAAGTGACTGAGCACGATACCCTTTACATAGCATGCTGTCCCCAATATGATATCTCATTTCTATCCACCCATACGATGATTATTTTTTATTACAAATTAATGAAACTGTTTAATCACTACAATAAATATAATGTTATTCGTTAATTTATAAGTTGATCTGTATTTCTCTTAAATATAATACAATAATATTATTACATGACTACAAATCAAGTGCAAGGAAGCATCTACAAGTGACACATATTTTTATTACACTTAGCCGCTTCGAGTAAATTCGTTTTTAGAATGATCCCTGTTATCAGGTGGTTCGTTGGTTTGTATGTTTTTTAACTTAAAGAAAAAACAAAATAAAATTAAAAGCTTACATGTAGATTGGCCGCGGACTCTACCAATAGTTCGTTTATACGCGAATCAATTTCAAAGAAGAATGAATTATGCATTACTAAAGAACCAGTCAGATATATTAAAGCTAACTTTTAGATGAAAAAAAAAGGGGCAAATATCCAAACTTAAAGAAGTAATGGAATCGGGGTATCGTTTTAGTCTTACTTTGGATGAGTGGACCAGTATTGGAAATAAAGGATATTTCAGTATTGTTATTCATTCAGATAAGATTAAAAAAAAATAATTTAAGACAGTTCGTATACCTAGGAAATGTTCGTCAGTTGATATTCAGAATATTGTAGACTTCTTCTTCTTTGAGTGCCATCTCCTATCGGAGGTCGGCGACCACCTTGGCAAATTTTGAGCGATTCTCAGCTATTCTGAGCAGTCTCTCAGAGTCCATACCAGTCCACTGTCTGATATCTGCCAGCGAAGATTTTCTTCGTCTTCCTTGTTCTCTTCTTCCATTTATCTTCCCTTTTATAATCAATTGAAGTATCTTATATTTTTCGAAGTAGGTGACCAAGATATGCAGTTTTCCTTCTTTTTATGGTATCTAAAGGTTCACGTGATTTCCCCATTTGTTTCAGTACTTCCTGATTGGACGTTTTTGCTGTCCATGGGATTTTAAACATTCGTCCGTATAACCACATCTCAAAGGCTTCAAGTCTTTTTATTGATGTTGTCTTCAAGGTCCAAGTTTCTGCACCGTACAGCAGTACAGACCATACATAGCATTTAACCATGCGTGCTCTAAGTTTAAACTGCGGTTACACAGTGTTGATTTCATCAAGAGAAAATTTTTTCTTGCCATTTCAATTCTAACTTTTATTTCCATTTCTGGATTGCAATCTTCATTTAACCAGCATCCGAGATATTTAAACTTTGCCACTCTTTCTATTTGTTTCCTATTTAAAGAAAGTGCTAAATTAAGAATTGGTTTCTTACTTATGACCATGAATTTAGTTTTGGTGATCTTCTTCTTCTTCTTCTTCTTCTTCTGCAGCTTCTCCCACTTAAGTGGGGTCACTGTTTGTTATGAGTCTCCTCCACACCTTCCTGTCTTGGGCTGTCACCACATCCAAGTTCTTCATCTTCAAGTCCTCTTCTACCAGCTCCCTCCATCTCTTCTTTGGCCGCCCACGCTTCCGACTTCCTTGCACATCCATCTGCATGACCCTTCTACCCACATATTCGTCCTCCCTCCTCATCACATGACCAAACCATCTCAACCCTGCCTCCTGTATTTTCGCTCCTAAGTTCGTAACTTTCACTGTTCCCCTGACATAGTCATTTCTCAGATGATCCTTTCTGTTCACACCGCACATTCACCTAAGCATTCTCATCTCTGCTACTTCCATCCTGCTAATGTTATTTTTCCTCAGTGCCACAGTTTCTATAGCATATGTCATAGCTGGCCTCACTACTGTCCTATAAATTTTGCCTTTCAGATTGATCGGCACCCTCTTATCGCATAAATTTTCTCTCTCATACAAATTTATTCCTCCCTTTTTCACACGGGTGTCCAGTTTCTGTTGTTCGTATTTTCTGCAAATATTTCTGCAGTCACTGTTCATCAGAATATGCATTAAAATTTCTCCACTCTCTTCCAAATCTGTTAAAACGTGTCGGTACTATTCAACATTCCTTCATAGTTCAACTCCAAACTCTCGGATTTTTTTTTATTCTTTTTTTGTTTGCTCTGCATTCATTCCTCCTCCTATTGCTGTCTTTTGGAACCCTCTCGTTTCTTAGCTGTTTTCTAAAGAGTAATGTAGTATATATTGAAGAACCTCTTCTGTAATAGGACTACCATAAAAATCTGGAATTTGTGATTTGGTTAAAAAAATGTAAGAGAAAACAAAAAAAAAAAGAGAGAGAGAGAGAGACAGCTGCTGCTTCTGATTTATCAGTTTACGGATTTCTTGTAAAACTTACTAAGTGCGAAAACGATTGCAGTGTACTGCACTCATTTCTGATCAGGAAACGTCATTAAGATATTCAGTAAAAAAGGAAGCAGCAACTATTTCATTAGTGGAAGAAAACCCACCATACGCATTGTTTGTTTGATTGTAAAAGCAGGCTCTGGACGAGCTTGTATGTCTGAGTTTATAATGCTTATCTTTTTATTATTTAAAAAAAGGAGAAAAAAAAGAAAACCGGATCCCGAGGATGTGTGATGGGGACACGAGTGCGGCAGATATTTGCCCGTTAGGAGGGGGAGGAAACGGTGCACTGACTGTTTTGTACTGTTGTCCTTCCGTGTGGGTAATCTCCATCCGAGGGATCCGGTTGAATAACCGGGATTTCTTTTTTCTCTCTTTAGGTTTCCACCGAAGAGATATTCGGATGAAACTGGAGAAAATTAATTGTCGTCATCGCCTGGCTAACGCTGTAATGAAGTATGTCTCTTGCCAGAACCGGAGATCTTTTACAAAAAAGAATCCGAAGATGAACCAAACATAACCCGCATGGCTTACTGAAGAGATCGACAAGCACCCCTTGGTTGGAAGAACTTTGATGAAATCCTATCAAGGATGGGAGGACCATTTTCTAGAGTGCTTTCAACTGAGGTTGAGTTAATCTCAGATGGTGGCAGCAGGGTTTTTTCTCCCGGAAAATCGGGTTTTTTCCTCCCACTAAACACCGAAATGGCCTCTTCAGTACAAGCATAAAAGGCAGATATAACAAAGAAGAGCTACTGCAAATTTGTGGCCCACGAAGAATGGACTTTCCCAGTCCGTTACGATATATGTATTTCATGAATGAACTCATGCTGAAAATAAAGTACATTATACATTATGACTTTATTAATGAGAGTTATTCATCTAAATGAATACACTTTTGTTGTTATTTATACACCACTTACGTACGACTCATTAATAAAAAAAAATGAGCATCGAACAAATAATATTATTTTGGATGCAATGAATTAAATTAAGTAGCAATTTTTTATAAATGGATGACGATATATAAGAGCACCAATTCCATAGGTTATTTTGTTAATGTAGAAGAAGAGGATCGAGGCAACGTACTCAAGCAAAAATAATTAAAAATAAAACTTAAAATATTAAAAGATAAAACTTAAAAAAACATAATAGTAAAGCTAAAATAAATAAACTATAAACCAAGTAAATAAATAAAAGAAATGTAGATTAAAAAAACTTAACAGCGTTTGTTAATATGAGTGAGCAGATTTTTTTTTTTTTTTTTTTTTTTTTTTTTTTTGAGGGGAGAAGAGTATCTTTAAAGGAATAAACAGGTTGGGATTGACGTCCTAGTATTGCATATCGCAAATAATATAGAGTACGTGGGTCAATTATTATTAATTTACTTTTTTTTTTTTGTCTCTCAAAATCGCAAAAGCACGCGATGTCTCAAAATATAGAGAACTTCTCCACGGCACAGTCTGTTAACACGGAGGTAACCAAAACCTTCGATTCAGAAGACAAGATCAAGAATATGTGAAACCGCGTTTTGATTGAAAAGGGAACTCCATTCGAAGGTATCTCAGGTACCTGGGTTGAACGAGATTAACTTTCATAAGCTCTTTTCAGTTAATCGGCGTAACAGAGAGATGGCAGGGTCCACAACACCGTAAAGCGAGCAGGCGCACACGCAACATACATAATCCACTGATCTCGTATCGTTAATCCGTTTTGGCCGCAATCACAGCTGAAAAAAAGGCGAACTCTTATTCTATAAAAGATGAATTAGGAATGGAAGTAAACTTCTATTTTTCCAAATACCACAATCGGTAAAGAATTAAATCATAATACATATTTAAAAAAAAAAAGTGCTGATTTTGGATTGTTATGACAGTTTAAAACGCTTATAGAGATAAGGTACTTTATAAATGCATGTTTTCTTATTTTAGAAGCTTTTTAAAAAAAAAAAATTACCACATATGAAGAATAGAAAACTCACTAATTTTTTATTTAAATTTCCAAATAATAATAATAATAAGAAGAAGAAATGAAGAAAACACACTAAAAGGTTAAACCTTAAAAGGTTTATAAATATTATTATTTTATTATTATTATTATTAAGAAAGACCTCCAAAAAGGCAGCATCTCATCGAGGGAGGCCATACTACTCGCACAAGCTGTTATACCTGTTCTTGAATTCATTCACAACATCCAAGCATATATTCCAATCATGCACTCCACTCTATGAGAGAAAAATCTAGCCCTCACTCCTTCTTGACACCATTTATTCTCAACTTCCATGCATACCCTCCTGTCCATTCCTCACCTACATAAAAAAAAAAAATCCATCAACGGAAACTTTCAGAAGTTTCTATCTCCGAGGGATATCACCCTCTCTTTATCCTGTTTGCTAGTGTCTGCAGTCTACGAATTCCCAATCTGCCTTCATAATCACTATTCTACAATCCTGATATCATTTTTAACACTCTCCTTTGCACTCTCTCTCTCCAATATATCAGAATCACCACGGAAACCAGGAGACCAGACTCGCGTGCAAAAATACGACATTGGATATATATTCACACCAAAGTGCATGATTTTACATTTATAAACACTGAACTCATAAGCATTTTGACATGCCCACAATTCTATTCTATTCAAATCAGTACTGCACATATCAGCAGTACTGCTGATATGCAGTACTGATTTGAAATGATATCAGCAGTACTTTGCATCATCAGCAAATAGCTTTTTTACATGCCAAATTCTTCCCAATGTCATTAATGTACAACTTCAATAACAATGGACCAAGAAGTGATCCTTGAAGCACGCCAATGATTATCTTGCATCTTGCAGATCCCCCCTCCCCTCAAATACACGATTTTGCTATCTGTCAGCCAGCCAGCCTCTTATCCATGCCAATATTTTATAATCCAAATCCATAATCTCCAATTTATGCAACAGTCTTCCATGCTATATTCTGTCAAAAACGTTAGCAAAATCCAAAAGTATGATGGGGTAACCATTCCTCTTGTCAAGTTCAATAGTAACATTGTCATAGAATGTGAACAAATTACTAAAACATGACCTTCCCTTAGTAAACCCATGTTGTTCATTGCAAAGTAAAGATTCTCTGTTAATCAATTTCTCAATTCGAGCCAAAATGAAGTTTTCCAAAATCTTTACCACCACTCCTGAGATACTGATTAATTGATAGTTGAATACATTGGTCTTTGCATCATCTTCGTGCAATGGGATTACTATACATTCTTTCAACTCCTGCGGAATTTTCCCTCTTCTGAGACTCAAATTATATAGCCTGGTCAAAGGAATAGCCAGTTCAGCTGAACACTTATTTAGCATTCATGCTGATATCCCATCAGTTCCTATGGCAGAATTCTTATCAGTTTGTGCGACAGCTTTAATTCCTGGATGAAGAAACACCTGTATTCTTCATCCAGTGAAGAGGTAGCAGTGAGTTCAATATTGCGTACACCAGGTTAATAGCTTTTTTTTTTAGTGCCCATTTTGTAAAAATGGGCACTCATTAGTTGAACAACCTCTTCTGCATCAATCACCCCGGATACCATCTGCATTCAGTAGAGTTATTCTTTCAAATTCATTCTTTCATTTACTTGCAGCACAACAATTGAACTCTTGTGGGCTACCTTAGCACGCAGAGCCAGTTTCCTTTCATACTCAGACATTACTTTCCGTACCACATTTGTGACTATTCTGGCCTGCTGCTTATAATGTTCATAACAGACGTCATCCTTATGCAAACGGTATTACTTCAACATCGTCTTTTCTTACGAATCTCTTGCTTAATAAGATTACACATCCATTTGACTCCTATTCTATTTATTCTTCAAACTCTCGGGACACACTCTGATATCGCATCATTTAAGTATTGTTTAAATGCTTCCCATGCACTGTCGATATTCTTCCCATCCATCAACCGATCCCCCATTCCACCGAACCCAGAATACTCCTCAGTCAGTCATAATTTCCTGCTTTGTAGTTCAGCATGTAACCTTTTCTGAATGGGACATTCATAAACTTAGTCAATTCCCAAGTGAGTACCGCATGATCACTGTCACCAACTGGAGGCAGAATAGTTACATATTTAACTGAAACACCCTTTGACACTATAATCAAATCTAAAACTCTTTACCTCGAGTTCCTTCAGTCATATGCTGCTTTAGGAAGTTGTCCCGTAGCAGCTCAAAAAATTAATTTTCATTTTTCTCATGAGATTCTACTGCTACTCAATCAACAATTGGATAATTAAAGTCTCCCATCATGATTATTCTTTTCGCGCTCATCTTTTCTATTTGGTGATGCATTACTAGCTACCGATCCACCAGGTCTGTAACAACACTCTACTATGTAATTGAACTTGCTAGATTCCACCTCACATGAAAAACTGTTAGTAGTAGTATTACAATCATAGGTCTCAACTCTAACTGCATTCAAGTCATCCGATATCATTAGCAGCACTCCCCCCTTCTTTCCTATCCTCTCTACCCTTCCTAAAAATACTGTATCCTTTGCATCGATACCAGTTTGCATCTATGCTGCTGATAGCCAGGTCTCACTATTGGCTACAATTTCAGGTATCAACATATTAACCATGGCAGCAAACTCTACTCTAGTTTGTTTCTGAAACTCCTACCATTCGTGTACAGACATAATAATATACTTGCATGCTCTTTTGTATATTTTTGTCTATGGTCTGCATGACACTGTTCAAATTGTAGGTCTCTGTTCTTATCTAGTTCCTTACTTATGCAGATATCTTTAGACATGCTTGAACCGGACGAACACACAATTGTTCTCTCTTCATAATCATCTCCATAATAATAACAATTCCCGTTATTAAAAACAGACAACTCCTTTACACAGCTTCTCACGATTCCTCCCATCAGAATTCAGTTTCTCTGACTCTCTGTATTACGTCTTATCAATTAAGATGTAAAATACTCGGATATTCGATACACACATCGACGATTTCCACTTTCTTATTCCCTTGAGTAGTTTTGAAACATTATTTGACTGCTTCTTCGAAAAGAAAATGGATATTTTATGCGATTCTACTTTTAACAATAATAATAATAATAATCAAAAATGTTAGAAATTTCATTATAAAGACATAGGAAATATTAATTATAGTACGTACTTGGAATATTAATTACTAATATTCTTAATTTAGAAATCAAGAAGCAACGCTGCCCTAGATTAATATTAACGATTTTAAATTTAAGAAAAACTTGAACGAATAAAAATACATAAATGTGTTTTTAGATGTATATGGTGTATATCTTACACGGATTCCTGTACACTTCCAGTTATTCCTTTATTTTTAAACTTAAGGGATTTTCTTCGTGGAATGCGAATATGTGAAACATGCAAATAAATAAATGGAAAAAATTTATTAACATGAAAAGCTTGCAATACGTTGACACATTTTTTTTCTAATTTGCAATTCTTTCTTCCGAGCTTCTCCTTAAAACACACACACACACACACACACACACACACACACACACACACACACACACACACACACACACACACACACACACACACACACACACACACACACACACACACACACACACACACACCCGGCGAGACATTTTCGGTTATTATTATTAAAATTAACAATATATATAAGAATGCTAATCTTTGTATATAAGATTAACGGCCTGTTCATTATCTTACATGACAGAGATTTTCTGCATGCACACCGAGGGGAGTTACATAGATATCAATTGATATCCTATAATGGTCACGAAGTTGAAGAAAAATCAAAATCAATTTAAGGTTCAGTGTTCATTTCTTTCGCACATGATTCTAATCTAATCTATTCTATATGCAGTAAAATCCCCCCCTCTAATTTTGGGGGGATTTTACTGCATGCATAATACTGTTGACACAGGATTACAAAGTGGATTGCTATTCTGTTACCTTGCTTAGTCAGGAATTGATTCCTTTCAGTGCATTCTTAATGAAAGCGGTCAATGATTCAACTGTCGTGACGATGTTTGTGGAGAAGATAGCTTCTCATCTTTTCTTTGAAGACTCCAAGAAGATGATCAGCTGCCTCTCTCTCTCTCTCTCTCTCTCTCTCTCAGTGAGGATGTAGTGATGTGTGCTTTGTGTTGAAAGTAAAACTCGCATATTGCAGCTTTGACAGTGATGAAGATCTCTGAAGACCAAATTTTATCTTGTTTGTGCATAAACAAGGTTGAGGATTCTTCTTCTGTGAGCAGACGTCCGCAGACTACAGCAAAGTTAATTTCCAAGGGGAACAGATGAATTTGTTATTAACGAGGCACTCCAAGTAAATATTCCGAACATTTCCAGTTCGTTCACAAATGAGAAAATTCTCTGGTTGAGTTGGATTAAATTTGTGTATTATGGGAAAGATGGGGAGGCCATTGTGCCACGTTACCCATTGGCTGCCAGAGAGTAAAGTTTGAAGGCACTACTCTGGTAAGTTAGATCCTATTTGGGTAATTTTTACTGAGATGATGGATTCTCTGAAAAAGCTACTTGGGGATATCTGTTGAACTAATAATTACAAACGCATGTAATTACTCTTGACGGATGTTAGAGTCGAGCGCAACTGAAGTATTACAAGTTAAAACAGATGTGTTGTAACCGGTAATTTATGATATACAGACGCTGAAGGAAGAGTATTATGGAGGGATGTGGACATAACAAACAGATGGAGAATATACTTTGAGGGACGTTTGAATGAGGAAAATGCAAGAACTCACAGAGAAGATGGGCAGCCTTCTGAAGGGATGGTGCAGAACATCAGTAGAGTGGAAGTGACGGAGGCCATGAAGAGGATGAGGAATGGAAAATCGGTGGGCCCCGACAGGATTCCAGTGGAGGCATGAAAGGCACTGGGGGAAGAGGGAATTGACCTGCTGTGGGACCTGTTCATGAAAGTTTGCCAACAGGAAAATATACCCGAGGAATGGAGGGAGAGTACTCTTGTCCCCATCTACAAGAGTAAAAGGGATGCACAAGACTGTAAAAATTACAGAGGAATAAAGTTGATGTCCCACACAATGAAAATCCTAGAAAGGGTTCTTGATGGAAGATTGAGGAAGGAGGTGGAGATTGCAAAGGAACAATTTGGCTTCATGCCTGGTAGATCAACAACAGATGCTATCTTTGGGTTACGGCAGATGATGGAAAAGTTTCGAGAGAAACAACGGGAGCTACATTTGGCATTTGTTGATCTAGAGAAAGCATACGAAAGAGTGCCAAGGCAAGAAGTCTGGAGGTATGAAAGAAGAAGGTTCCGGAGAAATATGTCAGGATGGCGCGGGAGATGTACAGAAATGTGAAGACAAGTGTTCGGACCTGTCTGGGACAGACAGAAAGTTTTCAAGTAACAGTTGGCTTGCATCAAGGGTCAGCATTAAGTCCGTTTCTGTTTAACATTGTGATGGAGGAGGTGAGAGGATACTCCTTGAACAATGTTGTATGCAGATGACATCTTGCTGTGGGCAGATTCAAGAGAAGAAGCGGGAACTAAACTGGAAAGATGGAGAAAAGTACTGGAAGAGAGAGAGAGAGAGAGAGAGAGAGAGAGAGAGAGAGGTATGAGACTGAGCAGAAGTAAGACAGAGTATATGTGTTGCACAGTGGGCGGCGGCCAGGAGACAGATCTGAAGCTGGAAGGAAATGTCATCAGGAAGGTGAGGGACTTTAGATACTTAGGTTCAAAGTGGAAGAAGATGGAGGAGCTGAGAAGGAAGTGGGATGCAGGATGCAAGCGGGTTGGAGGAACTGGAGGGAGATGGCTGGAGTGTTAGGCGATAAGAGGGTGCCGATCAATCTGAAAGGCAAAATCTATAGGACAGTAGTGAAGCCAGCTATGACGTATGCTATAGAAACTGTGGTCCTGAAGAAAAATAACATCAGCAGAATGAAAGTAGCAGAGATGAGAATGCTTGGGTGGATGTGCGGTGTGACCAGAAAGGATCGTCTGAGAAATGACTATGTGAGGGGAACACTGAAAGTTACGAACATAGGAGCGAAGATACAGGAGGTAAGGTTGAGATGGTTTGGTCATGTGATGAGGAGAGAGGACGAATATGTGGGAAGAAGGGTCATGCAGATGGATGTGCAAGGAAGGAGAAAGCGTGGGCGGCCAAAGAAGAGATGGAGGGAGCTGGTAGAAGAGGACTTGAGGATCAAGGACTTGGATGTGATGACAGCACAAGACAGGAGGATGTGGAGGAGACTCATCATCAACAGTGATCCCACTTAAGTGGGAGAAGGTGCAGAAGAAGAAGTATATATTAATATATGAAACATGCAATGAAGAATACTTTATGCTGTTGCTGTCGACGGTCTGCTTTAGGTGTCATTTTTGATATGGCTGATGAGGAGCAGATTTAACGATGTCCAGGACTGCTTAGACTGCCTCGCATTGCGCCAAATCCATGCAGAACACAAGAGCTTCTTTTATGCGGTATGGCTTCTTGTAATGGTATTATGGAAGAAAGAGATTCTTTGAAAATTTCAGGAAGTGCGGACGTGAGCTTTTCCATCCTTGGAAGGGCATTTCATTTTGCTGCTATTGCTTCAGTTGAAGAAATGCTGTCTGCTCAATTTCAGCTGGTGGTTGCACTTCTGTGTGAACAGTTTAACTTTGGTCTTGAGGAGCAGCCACAAATCAGCGACTGACTATTAGGTTCATGCATATCCATGCATGAAAGCATGAATTCGATTGAACAGAGTTGATTCATGCAGTTAGATGATAGGGCAATAATACACGATGTCTGGGCACCACTTCCAATGTATGGAAGATTTTCGCTGCGGATATTAGTTCCCTTCAGGATTCATAAGGCTTTAAGGTTAGAAAATGGTTAGAGTGGCCATCCTTATTCAGGCTATAAGGATGGCCACTCTTAGTGACGTAGCAGATCCTCTGGCATTTAATATTAGAATCATTAATGGAGTGTTGATGATTTTCGGTCATTTCGGGTGACCGGAATACTTGTTTTGGTTTATGGATGGTTATGGTCCAGCAGGGATTCAAACCATTAAGTATTAGGTTGTTTTTCTGAGAATGATGGTTTTTCTTCGCTTTTTGAGGTTAGAAGATTTCTTAGTTCTTGAGGAAATTATGAAGATGCTCAACCGTCAGCGACGCCCCCCCCCTCTCTCTCTCTCTGCGTCTGCTGGGGGAGGTCTGTTCCCCAACAAACGTTATTTTGTTAATATAAAGTTAATATAATAAGACGTTAATATTGTTATATTATTTTAAATGAATTTTATTTCCGATATTATGCCGAATAAATCATATAATCATAAGCGATATCGGGCTACGTTTCATAACACTTGCAGGCCAAAGAGTTATTCAAAGAACATTGAATACAAGTAACAGGGTGCCATTTAAAAGTTCACAAAACTTAACCCATCTAGTGTTTATTTTTTCATCACTGATTCAATGTTTGCTGAAAGAGTTTATGTAGCAAAATTATTTATTTTGAATTTTTATATTGCTGTAACCAATAGAAAAATGTCCCTGACAGTCATTTTATATCAACTGCTTTTTTCTTGAAATTTAAAAAAAATTTGCTAGTGCCGCTTTTTCCCTTATGATTTTGGCTGTGTGCTTTAATTATTCAGATTTTTCTCTGGTGAAAAGCTTTGGACAATCGACCCAGTTGGGCTCTCATAATATGAATGCTCTGGCGATTGGACGAACATTACAAACTATATTAATACTGAAGTTTGAAATTTTAAAATACCAAGATTTAAGAAATACACACGGTTATTCCAGTAGATACATTGTGATGGGAAAGGCACACCATTTCTTATGATACAAATATTTGCGGATCGAATGTAAGCTTGTATTATATCTAATTCATTTCGATGAATAGCAATAACTTTCCTTTTTGCAAAAAAAAAAAAAAAGAAAGAAAGAAAAAGAAAAAAAAAAGAAATTAAATATGCATTTTACATCAAATTTTGTATCTGACTATGATTTTCTCGACTTTATTTTATCAAACAATTCATGTAAATGAGAGTCGATGAGAAATGAGAGTGAGAAAATGATGAGTTTTCTGTTAGTCTTGTTAGTGATGTATTTGATTTGATAGCGGTACGCTTATCCCTCCATTTGTAAAAAAGATGGCTCACTTGAAGCACGTCTTATGAATTTTAAATTAAAATTCTTTTTTTAGTGTTTTAATTTCGTCACTTTAATCCTTAGGCTACTACCAGGTTGGCAGGTTGGCATTTAGGCTTGGCAGAAATTTGCAATAGCGGCCATTGACTCATCAAAATTTAGCTCAAATTTTGATGAGTCAACGCAGATATATATATGTATATGTATATATATATATATATATCTATATATATATATCTGCGTTACTTTTGTTGTTCGTTCTAAGTTATGAAATTACCAGTTGATAAATAATGAAAACTAAAACGCTGATCTAGTATAGCCGTTGGGTTATATGGATCAGCATTTTAGTTTTCATTATTTATCAACTGGTAATTTCATAACTTAAAACGAACAACAAAAGCAACGCAGATATATATATATATATATTTTACATCAGGTATCCAAGATAATTAATAATGAAACTGTATGACTCACCATTACTATAATGGTAGTTTTTGTAGTTTCTACGGAAATATTGCCATTTAAATTTTTTCATCAAATCAGTCCGGCACATTTCAGTATCAACAACAACCAAGCGCAAACAAAGTAGAGTACAACTTCGTGAGTAAACAGCGAAAAATAAAATGCTATTTTATGAACTTAAAAGCTTTTTTCCTGTTAAAAAAGTACACCAAAGTTAAGAATCAACTAACTAACAATAGAAACACTTGCAAATTCCCTCAGTAATCAGAAAGAAAAACTAACGGCCAGTTAGTAACAAAAACATTCATGGCGCATTTCTCCCAAATGCATCTCTTGAAACTAACACTAGGAGGCGCTGCACTTAATAACTTAATGAAATTTAAGCTAAAATGTTACTAATACCAAAAATACCGGTTTTACTCATATATAGAGATAAAAAAAATCTTATGAACAAATACGACAAATAAATTAATAAACAAATAAATAAAGTGGCTCTTCATTTCAGGAATTATCCTATAAACAAAAGGTGTTATGCGTTAAAAAATTAAAAATATTTCGTTAAATGCGAGTGAAGGGGTAGTTACTAATTGCCAGAACTAACTGAATATCAGAAAGAAAGCGAAATTCTGAATACAAATTCAACCAAACAGTGCGCATATAAATACAACATAATTTAAGTAAGCAGTCTATCGAGGAATATGTCTTTCTTTCTTTCTTTTCTTTTCTTTTTTTTTTTCTTTTCCTAATTTTGCTTCTTCTGTTAGACTTTTACAGCAACAGATTCAGCAGATGACCTGTAATATAGTAGTTATATTCTGTGTCGGTTTGGACGACACTTTTCTTTAGATCACACTTCTTTTTTCTTCGAATATGTACTGCCATATTAATAACTCAAACTGGTTCCTTCCATAATATTAACTAACTTAATGACACACCTCACGATCGTCCAGCTATCGCTTCCTTAAACACTCAGAACAAAAATATTACATGGGCAGCTACGCAAAGGCCTTTGGCTGATTCCGGATTTACCCCACAGACACTTCTCCGAAGAGTTTTTGAGTTGTTTAGACAAGCACTTTTTTAATATCCTTATATGATCTCATCGAAATCATATAAGTTAGGAATTGGTGATAACATCAATACGACTTTCTTTTTCTTTTTTTTTTTTTTTTCATTTATGTTCTTTTCTTTATCCATATGAATCCTAATGACAGATAGTAGTGCAGTTCATTTTTTAGCATCTTTTCGCAGCAACAGCATTCAAAAACTTGTTCTACTGGTTTTGTGGAAGTAAAAAAAACCCTCATTCTCTGATTAATATTCTCAAAAAGTCCCCTAAAATATGCAAGCTGGTGGTAAGTCTAATCATCGCTCTGTTCTTGCCGCTGGCTGAAGAGGTGCTTACCAGAACTTCGGTTAATAATAAGATTAGTGAAATTAAATACACAACAGAATATAAAAATGTATAATACAATATTTAGTATTTATTTTCTTAATAACTGATTATTGTTTTCATTCACTAGTTATTCAGTGTATGTCGCAATGAAGTCGAAATTGTGGATAAAGGGGTAGAAAAAATGACCGCTTTTCTTAATAAAATAAAATGTCCTTTCTTGGAATTAAGAATTAGCAAAACAGGGTTCACCATTAGGATTTTAAAAAGAGATTCCTAAAAGTTTAAGAACAGATGAGAGAGTAAAACATAATAATTTAATCAAATGCCAAAAAAATTACGTTCGTATAAAAACTGGATATAATCTGAAGCAATAAACTAAAAATGAACCACACACACACACACACACACACACACACACACACACAAATTCAAGTTTTCATGCATTATTAGGATTGCAGCTGATTAAATAATTAAATTATTATCGAAATGCCTTACTTATACAATCGAAAAAACTTTGTTGCCGTTTCAAAAAATATAAAGCAAGAGCACATCACATGTTCGCATCGTCTCATGGTCGATCGATTCTTTCCTTATATGAACACGAGTTGAACATGAGATTGCCACGACAGTCACAAGAATTATTCATCGGTTGGAAAGAAAGTTCGAATCCCCTTTTAGGACGCAAGGAATCTTTATAAGAATTTTTTTTTTTTTTTTTCGAAGGTGAGTGATCCGATTTCATACGCAGTTGAAAGGATTTTCCCTCCAGAAACTTGGGTCCGTTTTTATTACAAAATAGACCAGCCCGAAGAAAACCCGATTAACCTACTTTATATTCTTAACTGCTTCGTCTATAATTCAAACCAAACGTCAGAAGAGTGTCGCCAGTTGCAAGATCTATGAATACATTAAGGGTACTCAACGAATAGAAATTCATTGTAAGTTCATCGTGCAGTATCTTTCTTCATCTTACTATCTTTCCACTTTCTTTCCAGGACACAAGTTTCAACTCTTCAGCTTCTATTTTTTTTTTTTTTGCCTATTTTCCTCAGTTCCAGTTCCAGATTTTAAGCTATAATCCTAATATTTGTATCTTTAGCATTTTTCTACCAGCTTTCTTATTCCCAGCCATGATTTCTCCTAGATTTACAAGGGATTTCTCAGAGCAACAGAATTCCCTAACTGCTTAGTAAAAAATCCTGCTGCGCATCATCTTCGTAGCACATTCTTAACCGCCCCCCCTTGCTTTTTTTTAAATGGAACATTGTTTTCCAGTTGCACATTTCTTATTGTAATGAACCAAAACATTTTGACCATCCAATGTTTACGGTCAACCAAATTTCACGGTTCAGAAACAAGTCCGTGATCATGGTATCCTGGTATAGAGATTGTTCTCTTGGACATTACTGGGTCCTCTCATTCCCATTAAACACATATTGATTGCCATTTCTTACATAGGGATTATATCGGATCAGGTATTGTCCTACATGCTGACTGATTGATTCGGACTTTTCCATCAAAACAACGCCCCTTGTTACAAAGCTTGCATTGCGCAAACATAGTTCGAAGAACATATCCAAGCATTCCGTGTACTTCTGGCCCCCTGATTCTCCTGATGTGATTCCATCGAACATTTGTGAAATCAAATGCAACGTAGCATCTGCAGATCGATGCCAGTCTCTCTCTCTCTCTCTCTCTCTCTCTCTCTCTCTCTCTCTCTCTGCCGCTGACTTCCGAGACGTTATTCTGTCTAGTAAGTTCAGAATACGATGCCTTCCGTGTTCTAGTGGAGTCAATGCGAAGATGTAATCAAGCGGTTATTTCGGCCAAAGGAGACCCAGCATCTGAAAAACATAGTAATTCAGGAGTAAAAGAGTAAACGAGTGAGTGATCGAAAAATATTAAATAGATGGATCGTATTATAAACCCAACTGCAGAACATACTCCAATGCTTCGATAAGCTCTGGAAAGAAATCTTAATTAAGATGGAGAATGCAATGGAAGAGAAACCTATGAATAAAATAATTTTAATTGAGGCTGTTTTAAAAGAATTTGTTGGATCAGATAAAGCAGGCCATTTTGAAGAACTTCATGAAAGAGAGGCCTGAAATGTTTCATTTTTTTTAATCTTTAGAAGAGGTTTCCTGATGATACAGTCATTAATTAGTCCAGCCAGTAGTAAAGGATAGTTTGTACATTGCATTCATTCTTGGGTGGGATTAACATAAAATAAATGAAGTATATGGATATAAAACAGAAATAACTAAACTCTAAAATAGTGGAATATGGATCTCAAATACCCAACTTAAAAATAGGAAATGTTATTTAATAAATTTTGAAAGCAAAATAAATGCCAAGTAGATTATTATTATTATTATTATTATTATTATTATTATTATTATTATTATTAAGAGAGACGGGAGTCAGAGACTCATCGAGGGACGCCACATACTACACACACCAGCTATCATACTTATCCTTGAATTCATTCACACTGCTTGCACTCACAACATCCAATGGCAATCCATTTCAATCATGCACCACCCTCTGAGAGAAAAATCTGGCCCTTACACCCTTCTTGGTGGCCTTAATTCCCAGCTTCCAAGGATGCCCTCTTGTCCTTTTCCCACCCTCCATAAACTAAAAAATTCCGTCAGTTGAAATCCTGTATGACCCTTTCAAAAGTTTGAAATGAAAAAAAAAATGAAATTTTTTTCTTTCATTCAAGTCTCAATCATATCACCCCTCTTTCTCCTGTTTGTTAGTGTCTGCAGTCTACAAATTCTCAATCTGTATTCATAATCCGTATTCTACAATCATGATATCATTTTAACACTCTCCTTTTTGCTCTCTCCAATATATCAGAATCACAACGGAAATCAGGAGACTAGACCTGCGCACAATAGTCCAAGTGAGGTCTTATCAAGGCCTTGTAAAGATTCAAAATAACATCCTTATCTTTACATGTGAACATTCGTTTTAGCATTGCAATTATCTTTTGAGTTGTATTTGCAATCTTTGCCACATTTCCCCTAAAGTTCAACTTCCTATCTCTTAACACTTCAAGATCTCTAGTCTCACCAGTTTCTTCTAGCCTAATCCCACCAATATAATACGACATTGGATATCTAATCACCCGAAGTGAATAACTTTACATGTAATGATATTGAACTGACACCCATTTTCTCATGCCCTCAATTCCAGCCTATTCAAATCATTCTGCAAAGACTGCATATCAGCAGCATTCCTGATTATCTTGCCTATCTTTGCATCATCAGCAAATAACTGTATGTCGCTTGTCAAATCCTTCCCAATATCAATGTACAGATTGAATAACAGTGGACCAAGCACTGATCTTTGTGGTATGGTACACCACTTGTTACCTTAAACCCCATATACTACTTTTTGATACCTGTCAGTCAGCCATCCTCTTATCCATGCTGATATTGTATAACCCAAACATATTTTCTCCAATTTTTTATATAATGAGATTGGAAAACAATATGATGCAAAAAGAAATAGCAGTATAACATATGTTGGTAATGAGCGATCTGAATATTGCAAACATAAATATCATTATAAAGGGAAGAGAAAAAGTGTATGGAAGTAATAATAGAAGAAAAGAAGAAAGTTTTTAAAGAAACAGCAAAAAAAAAAAAAAAGAGAGATTGAATACAATAAAAAACGTTTCACTGGAGAAGAGTGAAGCTGTTAATGGGATGATTTTAAGGGGAAGCATATAGACAACGGAAGGATTTGAGAGAGAGAGAGAGAGGGAAAGAAATTGGAAAGTATATGATCAGAACGCACTACATATACGTCGGTGTAAAAAAAATTGTTTCAGTTAGTAGACGCAGGTGTTTTACATCTTCGCATGCCATGAAACAAAATAAATCTAAATTGTAAGTAAAGAATTAACAGGAAGCAGCCAGAATTCCTGTACTTTGTACATCAAAGAGTTATTATTTGATGGAAATAAATTAAGGAAAAGTAATTTCAACGAAATTTCGTTGAATTAACTTTTCCTCAATTTTGACTTTTCCAAACTCTAAACTTAATCCAAGACAGCGTCCCTTCCTGAGATAAAGTTGATAATATTAAACAAAACTGTTTTGAAATCAAACTAGTTTAGGATTAAAAACTGAATCCTAAACTAGTGCAAAATTTTATGCAAAAATGTCAAATTATGTAAAAGTCTTAATTTTATTCAAAATGTCAAAAGAGCTCATATGCAGCCCAAATTTCTACTGTTGTGTTTGCATTCTTCCTTGTAATTCTAAATATTAATAACACCCGACTTACGAGGGATCCCCAACACAACTTTCGGGAAAGCCTTTGATTTTTCTTGACATCACTAAACGACTCAAAAAATACAGAGGCGCAACAGGTAGTAACAGAGAAAATAATAATAAAACTAAAAATAACAACCATTACATCGTAGGTGCGAGTTACATAAATATATATACCAGTTCTCTAAACAAAGAGAGAGTTGATCGGGAAAGTTGGAACCAGAATATTGTTCATAAATGTAAAAATGGCAATATTATAACAGTTAAAGTTAAAATGTTTCAAAGAGTGTGAAGGAAGCAGAATTTTTTTTTAAAAAAAAAAAGCAATTAAAAAGTCACTTATTTCAGTTTGAACTAATTTACGTAATATATATAAATTTGCTTAATCAGATCTCTAGAACTTTATGAATGAATACGTCAAACGTTTAAAGAGTCTTTTTTTTTTTTTTAATTAGATCAGTTCGAAAGTAATTAGATCAGTTCGAAACCAAAATGATACTCGTAGACTATATTTTAATGTTCCAAACCGCGTCAAAATCCATGAATCAGTTAAAAACGAAACGTTCCGTGTGATATTTTTTTTTTTTTTTTTTTTTTTTTTTGCGCGACGGCGATCTCTTTATCCATCCTGCGTGCGTAGAGGGCAGTGTGTTACTATAAACAGTTGGAAAAATGCCTAAAAAAAAAAAAAAAAGTCCTCGAGCAGCTGCGGTAGTTCTGAGGAAACGGAAACTATGTTTTCAAATACTCTAGTTACGCGTGTGAAGTAAAATGATTCATTTCCATGGAAATACAATTTAGAAATTGTATTTCCCGAAATGCTGTAAAAACCCAGCGTGTTAGAAAAATAGTTTTTGTAGATTATTTTGCCAACTAACAACTCAAAATAAAATCTTCAGTATAGAAGATTTCAGTTTTATTTTACAGATACGAACAGTGTTGATAAAGCAAGATATTATCGTTTGGCGAATTCAATTAGTTATTAACAGAAACTGTTTTTAAAGTGAAAGCCGATATACTAAACACAGCTGGTGAAATATTTGCCTTTCCTTTTTTACTATGAAAACAGTCCGCAAGAGTACACAATCCTGTTGAAATCCAAAGCATTAACAGCTGTACTATTGGTGATTTTATAACATTCCGAAATGACTTACGTATAAGGGTAGGAAATAACGTGCTGATTTCGGATCATACTTGACAGAAAAAAAACATATGTATCGGCCGGATGAGTGTCAATGACTTTGTCTTTTATTAATTTATGGTAATGGGCGTAATGACTCTGACTATTAGGATGGCACTGTAATAAATAAAAAATAAAAAATCGGAGAGAGAGGAAAGAGGCAGAAGAGCTACCTATTAATTTGGGTCATTCATTTCACGTCATTAAGCAGAACTCGCAAAGGTTTGAGCACCGTACGTGACCGGGCTTGAAGTTACCTGTACTCAAGAGCCGGTTTTGTTCATATCACGTGATTTCACCTGTTCACCACGAATCAGTAGCGCGGATAAATTGTGTCGTGGGGAAGAGAAAAGTACAGATTGCAGTGTGACGTGCGTGTCATTTAGAAGTGCAAGACAGAAGGGTAACCATGCAATAGTTCATTCATAAGGATCCATCTTGCAACAGGACCGCTTTCGGTTACCAACTTGCGGAGTTTCTACGTCTCTCGGCATTGAGTGGCTGTTTTCAGTTATAGTCACACCAAGGAGAATGACGGAAGAAAAAGTCTTGAATATAGAAAAGGTAAGAAAAACTTCAACGTAGTCTAAAAAAAAAAATATTTTTTTCATCAAATTTTTATAAACTTGTATTCCTCACTAAAGAAATTCAGAAGTTAGAATCGATGGAGAATTTTACTAATACGAAATCTGTAGTGACATACTGACCTTGATTAATGTTTGCCGTATCAAACTGTCATTTTTATTTCGTAAATCAGGCTAGTTTTACTTCAATTTGTAGTTGGAGATTCCACAGAATCATAAAGTAGTAAATAACCAAAAATCGATAACCCTTTTACCAAATGGAATTCAGTCAATTTAATCAAATATTTTCTTACTTGCGGTGCGTTTACAGAACATAATCCAAGTACATTAAAGTCATTGTTGTGTTTATGTCGGAAGTTAGAGCTAAAGATTTAGGTCACTGCTGCCAGCAGTGTATTTATAGTTAGAGTAAGTGATTGTCACTAACCGAGATAATACGAACCATTCATTTTCATACATGTTTGGCAATAACATAAGATCCGTAAAAGATATATATATATATATTTGTGCGTGAATTGCACTAAGAGACATTATTAGTCTATGAATGGTTCTTGTGGTTCGATAAACTTGATAAACTATCTATTAAATCAGCGACAAATGAATAATTGAATGGAATGTATAGCGCATTTATCTTCGGGATAAAAGGTGGATGCTATTGGCAGGACAAGTAAATAATAACAGGCTCTGAAGACAGCACAGAAAATTTTTGTTCTTTCCATTGTTCGGAAAATATAACTGTCTGCTATAATACGCAGACATGCGTTTACTCTATCCATTATTGTTTTGCTATTAATAATAATAATAAAGGATTTTATTCAGGTTATTTCCACTCTTATTTTATAACCTTCAAAAGCACGGTTGTTTGTGATGTTTTCTAAAAGTGATGATTTTAAACTAGTGCTTGAGTAGAACTGAAATGGAAGTGATGATTTTTTGTTCGCTGAAGGCAAACTACGTTTATTCTTCATTGCATATTGGTTTAAGATGTTCTTGGAAAGAATTCTGATGACATTCTGCCTTACTCCAAGCGCCGCTTAAAACTAAAACAAACGCTTAGAGAGTTTAGATTAATGACAATATTTTAGAAGCGCTGTACTTATCATTTCTCTCACGTTTAGTTTTCTTTTTTTTTTTTTTTTTACTTCTATTTTTTTTTTTTTTCCCCTCATGGAAATCGATTGCATTTTTGAAGTTGAATCTAACCGTATGTAAAAGTTATTTTATGCTAAAAAGAGTATTTTAGTATGCCTCGGTAGTTACGTTATATTTACGAAGGATGAAACTTTTCTGGCAGCACTCCGTGATCTGATACGACTGGAAGTTGCAGAGTAATGCTGTTGTGAATATCTCAGTTTTATGGATGCTGGAAAGTGTTCTACAGATACGTTTTGGAAAATACAAAATCTAGAAGTTAAATGCAGGAGAAAAAAAAATTGGAAACGGAGTTTGTAAGCACACTTGGAATGTTTCATTATCATCTTCTTCTAAAGACGCATCTTCTGATGAGGTAGTTGCAGTTTCAATCTGTTCCGCAAAACTAGAGCGGTTATTCAACCTATAATGATTTAATGTCGTGGATGGTCAGAAAATTAAAGAGAAATAAACAATAAACTTGTATGAACGTTAGTTTTTTAACATTGTGATTTTTAAGAAATACATATGAAAGGAAGTTGTTCCAAATAGCAAAAATAAAGTGAATGAATATGAAAATAAAAATGACCAGCTGTACATGTGTGAGAAAATATTTCTAGAAAGATGTATGTGTGGGGGAGGGGGAGATTAACTGATGACAGTTCTGATAAGCAGCAGTAATTGAATCTGTAAGAAAACAGAGGAGAATCTGAATGTTGGTGTGAGAATGGAGTGAATGGGTGGGCGAAATGGATAACTGATCAATTTTATTGCCGGTTAACAGCATCACCTTAAAAATGTAAGAACAGCACAGCAATCCATCGATTAATGCGCCTAATGCGTTCTTTAAAACAGGCGCATTAATCGAACATAACAACCGATGGGGAAAAGTATAATTCGTTCCTCACATTTCTTTTTTGACCCTTAATTTTTTTTATAAAAGAATTAGAGTATGTCTCAGGGCCTAGTTAAAGGAAAACCATGAAGCTGAAAGACAATAAAACATATTCAGAATATAAATTCATTATTTTGCTTCTTAACAAAGAATTGAGCTAACGTAGTTTGGCGGGCATTCTGTTTATTTTTTTCATACAACTGACGGTATGACCCTATTGCCTCTTCTGCAAATTTTCCTGCTTCTCTCTTCACCAGGGTCAGTCTCTAAGCATTGCTGCTTAAAAACTTGGATTGTACGAAAACTATTTTGAATTTTGTTCTGTGAAATCTCTTTGGGCTTGTCAGTGATTAAATTTTCTTCATATTCTTCAGGATCTTCCCGCTGTGCATCTAAATTTATCAGGTCGGAATCATTCAACTTTTCAGAATGAGATTTAATTAACTTAGATTCATTTGAAAAGCCTCTAAAGTCATTTGCACAATGTGCTTCCAAACGGCTCGCAGATTGTTAGCAGTAATTTCATTCGCCTTTGCGACTTTATAACCAGGCTGAGATTTCTCTGATTTAGTTAGAAAAGTCTTGGAAGGCATTCGCTTCCAAAAAAAAAAAAAAGGCCTGTTTCATCGACATTAAATATTTGTTGATCACAATAGTCCTCTTCTTACAGAATTTTCTTCAAAAATCTCTGGATATCTCCTTATCTGCACTTGCAGCTTCGCCTGTGATTAGAACATTATGTAGGCTATTTCTCTTTTTGAAACGCTGAAATCACCTAGCACTAACGTGGAATTCTTCTTCTTTTCCATCATTGATAGCCCTTTCTTTCCAGGTTACAAAGAGACAATGCTTTTTATTTAATAAGGCCAGTGTTTAGCGGGATCCGTTTTTGGTTACAATTTTCGATCCATGTAAAAAGAAGTCTCTCTAATTCAATCATTATAATACTTTGATTTCGAGTGCATGCATGATGAACTTGAAGCAGCCTTACCTTTCTTTTTGTATTCAGCAGTTGATTCACCCATTTTTGTGTTCTTGTCCTATCTTTGCTCTGCACTCGTCTTGTTCATTTTTAATTATTGCAAGTTTTTCTTCCAATCAGATTACTTTTCGAATCATTTTCACACTTCTATTTTTTGCTCACCAATTCTTTTACTCATGATTAAAGATTAGGAAAATAATTTAAAATAAAAAATTAAGGAAAATATTTGCACGAGATATGATCATCAAAATGCTATGTAAAGCAGACGACATAAATTTTGGCAGTAAATTTGGAACATAGTGTACATGGAAATAGTGTAGTATGCCATTAAAAAATAACTTTGTAAAATGTTTCAAATCGGTAACTAAATTATTTCATTCTGGTGAGTGATTTTTTAAAATAGTTAGCCATAAAAAATGTATAGATCGAAAATCTTTAAAATCTGGAACATTTATTTTTAAGATAGGCGCACTAATCGAATTTGGGTGTTGAAAAAAAATGACGCACTAATCGGGGGCGCATTAATCGAGGGATTGCTGTATTCAATGAACGAATTGGTGATTTGTTACAGAATTAACACGCTTCAGATGTAAAACATCGTCTGGAGCGACCCATAAAACCTACTTTCTTGGATGCCGAGGGAATGATATCTGTAATAGCTTTATTCAAAGAAAGAACGAAAGTTAAAATTATGTCCATGTAACACTCATCTTGTATAAAAATTCGAATATACTCTCAAAGCAAAACTGGAAAGAGTTCAGTACAGTGGCTTATATGACGTGCATTAATTAACAGACGGATATGTATAGAATTTTTTTAAAAAAATGCTTTCCTTAATATTTTCAGATTTGTTTGTAGACATTTTTAATCCTAGTTTTGGCTAAAAATTATGAATAACAAAAGGGAGATAACTTATTTATTGTAAATATTAAAAGAATATAGCATAAGGAATGTTTGAGAAAAAAATTTAGAGATGCGAAATCCAATATCCAGTAATATATTATAGATTCCCTTAAAAGTGAAAATTGTCATCATCTGAAACTTAAACTAAATAAAATAATAATAGCTCAATGATAAGATGCATGCAGCTTTCTTATGACAAGTAACTGAACCATTCTGAAACGACATGCTGAAGATAACAAAAGACTTCTGGTCAAATCGTTGCTAGAAACGCAATGTGAATATTTCTCTACTGTTTAAATTCTAGTGCGTCCTCGACATATTCTGCTTTACATTCGAGAAAAAAGGGTTCAAGAAACACCTAGAACAAGAAAGATTATTTTTTTTTAGAAGTTCATCTTCTTGGGAATTTGAGTAGATATCACCGGGTGGTGAGAGAGTCAGTGCAAACTGTTGTCGGCATCAAGAGACTGGTGTAAAATCCCAAGGAATTCTTCTTTTGCCTGACTTTCTCCATGTACGTGATTTGTACTCTTACTCATTCTCGCTATTGTCCTGACTCCCGTTCTTTTCAGTATTTAAAGAAGAATCGGCGAGGGCATATTGGCCATTAGATGGAGTCTGAAGGAAAGAAAAAAAGAAAAGACACATCGATGACCATGATGTCAGAAGACATAGTTCTACACACGGGCTTTGACATATTGGTCAATAGCTATCGATATATACAAGAGGGAAGGAGTATAGAAAGTTCTGATAAACACCTAGAACAAAACTGATATTAAAGCAACTGATATAACCACAAGAAAGAACATACGAGGATATAAGAATATAAGAACATAAGTTACCTTCATAATTCAGCTACTAGTGTGTTCTTTCTTGTGATTATTCAGTTGCTTTAATATCATTTTTGTTAAGTATTTATCAGAACTTTCCAGACCCCACCCGTATGTACAGAATTTTCATCCACCGCTGTGTGGTTAATTATTATACTTTTTGGCAGAACACTCTCGCCTATGCCGTCATCAATTCTTCCAAAATTTTCGCAGAGATCTCAAGCATAGTAGTCCGAAACCAGGTTACGATACTGCAGTAAACATCTATGTTTCTGGTAGTTTTATCAACTTGAAATATTCTTCTCATATGCATATAAGAGAGAGAGAGAGAAATACTTCAAACAGTTTCATCACAGCATTTGTTTGCATCTTTGGGTTAACTTCAGGAACTTAACTGCAGCTGTAGAAATGAAAGATTTATAACAAATCTGAATAAGATTTTGTTATTAAGATAATATTTCAGTTTACAAATCTTCTGTTTGAATTTACTCATTATAAAGATTTATTTTCTAATTTGTTTATTCTGAAAGAACACCACAATAAAGGCATTTAAAAGCATACACCAATAATAAATGAATGAGCGTATACTAATAATAAACATTTTTTTTTTTTTTTACTGGTAAAGATGTTGTCCATTTGTAACAGTCACGTAGTAAAATAATTTTTTTTTTCTTTCTTACCGTTTACTTCAAACGTTTACGTGAATCCAGACTCTTGTTTAAAATTCTCAACAAAGGTTTTGAAAGCAAAGTATGAAAAGAAAATTGACACGGTTATTCGAAAGATGAAAAATCGGAAAACCCCAGAATGACATGATAGTCCTCACCTACCTCTTGCATGAACAAGATGTAGGTGAGGTGATGCTATTAGAATTGCTTGAAAAGGAAAAAAAAAAAAAGATCTCCAAACTTTGAAATATTTCAATCATTGTGTGTGTGTGTGTGTCCACCTGTAAAAATGGAGCCAACAGATCATAAACCACAGATATATTTATTTCATTTCTTAGTATATAACAAAAATCTATACCCGGGTGTTAGAAGCTACAGTGAGATTAAAAATGAAAAGCAATTCTAATCCTCTAGAATAAAGTGACCATGGCTACCGACCAAATAGAAGGATACAGGATCAAGATACAATATAACTGAATTTGGAAAGGAAGCTAATTTATATATATATATATAAATTATTCAAAACTTTAAGTTTTCAAAACTAAGAACTGGAACAAACTTTTACATCAAAAGTAAATTAAACTTTACAAGAAGTTATGTTTTTGTTTTTATACTTAACCCAAGGGTTAGCAAATAGAAGTTTGCATGTCAAGTATCTTCATGATCGGAAATTTTTGATGACCTCGTCCATCACTACAAATAATGATGGGCTGTGAGAGTACATCTCTCTCTCTCTCTCTCTCTCTCTCTCTCTCTCTCTCTCTCTCTCTCTCTCTCTCTCTCTCTCTGTCTCTCTCTCTCTCTCTTATCTTCACTGAGAGAGAGAGAGAGAGAGAGAGAGAGAGAGAGAGAGAGAGAGAGAGAGAGAGGAATAACTTGAGCATCATTAAATTCTATGTGTTGAACGAGAAGTACTGAAAAGGAATATGGAGAATTAGACAAAACGTAAGTTATGATCATAACTAAAAAAAGAAAGAATGCATAATAAATTACATTTGGGGATAAAATCTTAGAATAAATTGCAGCTTTAACTATTGGGATTAATTATTACTCAAAAAGAAAAAACATCAGAAGTTGGGGAGGGGGAAGCAGGATCTCATCAATACAATGTGCTAACAGGAAGGTCTAAGTACAAAAATTAATAGGAAATAAACTGTCAATTTACTATTCAGTTTATGTTCACTTATTAACCTTCAACTATGAATCATGGCCCTCTCTAATGACCACAAACGTCTATACATTAGTGTTAGTACCTTGGGTGAGCTGAGGGTAACATAATCTGGAAACTTTACTTCCCCCAAAGGCCAAAGATGGAATTTTTTCAAAACACTTCTGGCCTCCAGTAAGCGGTGGTGGTCTCGCACAGTGCGATGAAATTTATTTCTCACCCAAAGACGTTCACAAACATCAGTGCTTGTTAACTATCCAAGGGAGCCTATTTAAGGATGAATGTTCACTATATTTTTCTCATCAAGTAATATTTATTTGATTCTATTCTGGTGCGAATTTCATTTGAAAAAAAAATGTTCATCAAATCTCTTTGATCATCTTTACACCTTCAGGTAGAAAAGACCGATTAAATTAAGGAAGTCAATAAGAATTATTTTAGGACTTGTTTAGGATTTTTTGTTTTTGTTTCTAGGAACCTGTCTACTCTTTTTTACCATTTTAGTAACTTCTTAGTGATTTCTATTTATTCAGTTTGTTTTCTCGGAACATACATCAACTGCAGAACGCCAACGAACCCAATTATAGTGTAGTGGAACAGGTTTTTTCATCGTTTTCAGACAAATGAAAATTCTAATGAGACTACATTATCATTCATATATTACTAGGAAACGTGAAGTTGATAAAAGAAGAAGATGTAAATATTTTCTCCGAATTATTACGTAATAAGTTGCACACGGGATATTTCTTCAGTGAGTGAAATCGAAGTGTAAAGGTGTCAGGAGAAAATTTTCTCCCGCCTTTGTTTTTTGTATTTAATATTTATTAGGTTCATTTGGTCCTCTAGATGAGAAATCAAGCGTTTATTTGAAAGAAAACAAGAAAAAATATCAAAGAGTTGCAACAGTTTAATGATTCAGCTAAAATTGACAGATTTTATTGCGCAAGCTTATTTATAGCCAAGGCTCGACAAATACGCTTATCCAATCCCCGTGATGAGTAGATTTTGCCACCTGGTGAGTAGCTGCAGACTGGACAAAATAGAATATTTTTAATTAATAAAAAATGACTTCCTAAACATAATTCTTTTTTCAATTTCAATACAACAAAG
Organism: Typopeltis vanoorti; assembly: GCF_054136105.1. Lineage (NCBI taxonomy): Eukaryota > Metazoa > Arthropoda > Arachnida > Uropygi > Thelyphonidae > Typopeltis > Typopeltis vanoorti. The sequence continues at coordinate 73,992,390 of NC_143556.1, read as the reverse complement.
AAGAATATGCATCATATAAAGGGCCGGTATAGTAACAAAAATTAATAGCAAATTATATTGGGTGCTGCTATAGACCAGGTGATGGAATAGATGGTGGAGATAGTATGCATAAGCAAATAGAAGAAATGAGTGGAAGGAGGGTAATTATTATGGGAGATTTCAACTATGGTAACATTGATTCGAAGGAGGAGAGGACACATGGGAGGAAGGAATTGGATTTCATGCGGTTATAATGGGATAACTATCTGCAACAGCATGTAATGGAAAATACTAGGGGTCAGAGAGTGCTTTACCTAGTAATTGCATCTGAGAATTTGGCTGTAACGAATACGACCACGTTGCCATCAATTGGTGAGAGTGATCATAGGGTCTTGACTTGGGAGGTGGCTAAAGGTGTGGAATTTTCAATTAAGACAGGGTACATGTGGAATTACCGGGCTGGTAAGTATGACAAGCTTAGGAGTTTGATTGGTTCAGTGCCATGGCATGTAAAACTGCAAGGGCTGGATGTTGATAGTTCATGGGAGGCGGTTCAGAAGTGTTTGCAGGAGACAATGGCTGCCTGTATACCTAGAGTCCCAATAATAAATCAAGTAGGGGGTTAAATGGATGAATAACACCATTAAGCTTGAGCCGCAAAAAAATAAACAACTGTGGAGGGAATTTAAGGAGAAAGGTGAACGGCACGCACATGAACGGTATAAAGCGCAGGCCAGAAGGGTAACGAGTGTGGTAAGAAAAGCAAAAGCGGATTATGAAAGAACATTAGCCATGCAGGCTAAAGAGAATCCCAAACAGTTTTTTCGATATGTTGCAAATAAAAGAAAAAATGTATACGGCAGAATGATTTTAAAGAATGCCAAAGGTAGGGAGGTAACCAAATCAGTTGATGTAGTGGAATTACTGAGCGAGCACTTTGCAAGAGTATATCATCCAGGTTGTGACATTGCAGGAATGAAAGAACCAACAACTTATACGGGAATTGTGGTGAATGAAGTAGAGTAGAAGAGTCTATTACAAAACCTCAATATGAATATATCTGTGGGATTGGATGGTATACCAGCTCGTGTCGTATGTGAAGCGGCTAAAGAATTGTTAGTGCACTTGACCATTTTGTTTAATTCGAGTCTCGGGTTTGGGTTAGTGGAAAGAGGGGGAAATAGTTCCACTGCATAAAGGAGGTTCCAAGGCTGCTGTTGTAAATTACCGACCGATCAGCATATCAGGAATCGTTGTCAAGGTCTTGGAGAAAATAGTCAAGAGGAAAATACAGGATTCGATAGATGAAAATGGGACACTGTATGGGGAACAGCTGGTTTTGGGAAGGGTAGATCATGCCTCTCAGTAACGTGCTCAGGTTTTATAACACAGTGACGGCTGAACTGTGTCTGGATAAGGGTAATGGGTTTACAGTGATTCTACTGGACCTTGCTAAGGCCTTTGACAGGATACCACATGGAATTCTAATCAGTAAACTGCAGCATATGGGGATGGATATAGGGTTGGTGAGATGGATAGGAGGGTGGTTGATGGAAAGATATCAGAGAGTGGTTTATTCAGGAGTAGAGTCCAAAAGACGACCTGTGACTAGTGGTGTGTCGCAGGGTTCTGTTCTTGGACCACTACTGTTCAATTGGTTCATTAACAATATAGGAAAGGATCTGAGAGGAACTGTTCATTTGTTTTCTGATGCAAAGTTGGGTAGAGCAATAGTGAGTGCACAGGATTTCAAAATTTTGCAGGATGATTTGGATAGATTGTAGGACTGGGCTAAGGTGAATGGATGTCAATTTAATGTGGCAAAATGTAAGGTTATGCATTTCGGGGTGAAAAGTTTAGCAGCAGTATATCACATTGGTGGAACTGTACTACAGGAGATTGATGAGGCCAGGGATTTGGGAGTGTTGGTGGATACGGAGTTGGAGTTTAGGTGGCACATTGAAAAAGTGGCTAAATTAGCCCATCATATCACTTCGTTACTGAAGAATGCTTTAACGAGCAGAGACAAGCAAGTTATTGTTCCTCCGTATCGAGCCTTGATAAGACCCCATCTTGACTACTGTGCCCAGATTTGGTCACCTAGGTTTCTTCTTGATGGGGAGGAGGTGGAGAGGATCCATCCAAAGGCGAGTGACCAAGATGATAGCAGGTCTATGGAATGAACCTTATGAGAACAGGTTGAATATTTGTGGGTTGCAAAAATTGGTTGATAGGCGGAAAAGGGGTGGTATAATTGAGACAGTCCAATTACCGAAGGGTTTCTATAAGATTAATTCAGAAGATATTTTTGAGAATAGGACTGGTGGTGGGAGGACTAGGGGCCATACATGGAAGCTGGGCAAGGATGTTAGAGCTAGGTTTTTTACTTGGAGAGTGGTGAATGAGTGGAATGAGCTGCCAGAGTCTGTTGTGGGTACCATGACTGTAAATGAGTTCAAGGCAAAGTATGATAGATACTGTGTGAATGTCGAATAGTTGTTCTTGACATGATGTTAGGGCCTCCCTCGATGAGTCTCCTTGGACTCCTTGGAGTTGCCCGTAATAATAATAATAATAATATTTTCCAAACTATCAATGTTTATTTTAATGTTCCTCCTATTCTTATTATTTATTGACTTCTCCTGCTTGGAATAATTTTTATACAAAGGAAATTTTCTCCAAATGACGACTCAACATCACTAATAACTTTGTAGAACTCCTATTGACTTATTGGAATATATCATTAAAAAAAATGGAGGCCGAATACATTTTTTTTTCATGGAGAGTAAGATTTTGCATAATTTGTCGAACCCTGTGAAATTATAGCTATTAATTATCCACGATGTGGTAGGCACATTACGTTTTTTTGCAATGAATACATTTTCTGTCCGTTCTAGATTAGATATTTTAGATTTAGATTAAAATACAATAATAAAAATTTCGGAAAGTTGGAAATAAGAAATACGAGTACAGTTAATAATTAATACAGTTCCTATAAGCAGGTTTTTCCTCCCGGAAACTCCGGTTTTTCGTCCCGTAAACTCAAGAAAATCGACCATAGAACCCACATTATTTCAGACATTAAATATATTGTGTTAGGGTTAGGGACCACGAGATGGCGGCACATTTGAGCCGTCTCCACTGTGTACCGCTTAATTAGTGATAGCCTTGGGCCATCTATCTCTGATTGGTACCAGTGGAGATTGAACTGCCCACTCAGTCTCCAAAAGTTAGATAGGGCTAAATGGCCTCGCCTACTCCCGTATCGGGAATAAAAAGGCGTTAGCTGATATTTTTTTTTTATTCGGAATCAGTAATTTAATTTTTTAAAAATTTAAATAAACGCTTGACTTGCCTTAAAGGAACTTAATGCCTACAATTAATGCTAAATTGTCCCTGCAAGGCAGAAGAATGTGTTTTTCCACTAAATCTTTTAAACAGCACTTTAGGAAATTGTAGTGCACTGTGACTGGTATTTTGTTATCGAGTCCCGCTAAGTGACTAGACTTCAACAAGCTGCCGATTACTTTTATTACAAGAATCAATAAGAACACAATTCCATCAGCTGTAACGCGGTTTAAGTTGAATATTATTTGTAACAAATCTGTCAAACAGGGATTTTAAGAGAACACAGATGGTCATATCTGAAGCGTTAAATCTAATTAATTAATTAGTAATAATAATAATAATAATAATAATAATAACGGACACTGAAAACTAGCAAAAATATCCGTAAAGGTTTTAATTTTTCCCGTCCTCCTTCCTCTGACAACTCCCCAAGTAGAATTGCTAATTTATTTCGATCAAATTTAGTATAGGTTGTTTATGATTCCCTGAAAGTCCAGGGCGCGAAGAACTTTATAATGACAATTTCAAATGAAGATACTTGACCTAATCTCGCACGGAGGTAGCAGGGTCCCCCCCCCTCACTGAAACTCGGGTATTCATTCAACAAAACAAATAAAGCATCCAGTCTGAAGAACGCATGCGAATCACAGATATATTTGCCTTCATAGCTTTATATGCTTCTGCTGTAGTTTCTAACAACCCAATCCAACACAACACCAGCCTTCTAAGGATTTCTCCCCAACTCTGCTTCCTTTCCAGACGAATAAGTTGTTGTTGTCTTTTTTTATCTTGGTGATTGATGAATTTGGCTTAAGTGGTCAATAAATAAAGGGAGAATATGATTATCTCCGTAAGTACCGATAAAGACCACATAATAGGCTGAAGAGTTTTTCATTCCACAAAGCAAGTTAACCTGCCAGAAACGCATACATGCAAGAGATATAATGCACTGTACCCAAACCTGAGGTACTTCGACAGCTTTCAAACAATGTTGTTCAACTGTTCTCGAAAAAATTTAGAGTATACACGTGTTTCTTGCGCTGGTCATCTGGAAAATTTAAATCAGTCTAACTGAAATGAAAAAGGTTTTTTGCGGGAGGAAGTTAACTCCTCGGTAAAACATCTGTACATATCCCAATGTTCATATTTTGGACAAAATTTGAAGCATGGTTGTTTATTCTCCTATGGCATAATTTGACCAACATGGAGGGCGTGGCTGTAAACGAGAATTCCACAATAACTACTACAAATTGTATCCTTCAACTGATTTCGACCAGTTGTTGTCAACTGTTTTAGCTACTTCACTTAAAAAATTAAGTGATATCTTAAAAAAAGTCACATGAAAAAAAAAAGCGAGCAAGGACTAAGGAAGTAGGACGTTGGCTGGAGTTTAAAAGTGACTCATTAGCTGCCATTATTGTTTTAATTTCCTTAGAATGCAAATCCTAGCTGAAAAGCAATACCTTAATAGTAGCAACAACAATGTTGCTATTGCAAAAGATGTCCCCAAAGCAATGTTTGACGTTTAGTATACTGGGTAGGCTAAATAATCAGGAAAATTCATCTCTGGAGTCCAAACTAATTTTGTAAGTCCATCAGGATATAAGATTGAAGAAGAAAATTTAATTTGCAACTAAGGGAAAATGAGTTACTTCCGTATAAAATAAAAGAAATAGAAACTGCTGGAATTGACCATCAGTTCTTTCAGTGTGTCAATGTCTTCTAATACAAGCTGTACCAACTTCCATATCAGACCTCAGTGCTATCTTGATTTTCACCAAAAAAGTGGTATTTTTCACCCTGCGTTTGCACTCCATGAATTAATTGCCTCATACGGAAATGGAAGTGATTTTTAGAGAAAGAACAAAAACTTGGTTCTTTGAGATTAAAATAGAAAAACTGTTCCCTGAATACAAGCAATCACAGGCTTTCCCTGTTGTTGTTTAAACCAGTCTTAAAACTTTCATAAAATAAATCTCTTTGAAATATGTTTGACCATTTTTCTTTACATTACTAAAGAAACCTTTCTTTCTTTACGTCTGGTATATCACTTCATCGGTATCCCAATATAAGTGGATTTCGCATTCATTGACACTTGTGGTTGTTTGTATTACGCAGGGCAGATAGGCAGGTCAGGAGAGATACGCATGTCAGAAAATACTAGAAAGAAAACGAGAGAGAAAAAAAAAACAGAAATCGGGATTGGCATCACACACACACACACACACACACACACACACACACACACACACACACACACACACACACACACACACACACACACACACACACACACACACACACACACACACACACACACACACACACACACACACACACACACACACACACACACACACACACACACACAGAGAGAGAGAGAGAGAGAGAGAATCCAGACACGAAGTAATGTGACAACAAACTGATCTAATCTATGTAAATTACAACTTAACTCTTTGTTTTGTTCACAATTATCTCATGACGAAGTGAGCCATAGTTTTGCACGAAACTAGTTAAGTGTTGAATAAATATATTTTTACTATTTGTCTATTTATACCGGAATTAAATTACAGTAGATCATGTTCTTCTACCACAGAAATCTCCGAAATGGAATTTTTCATTTGTTTCCACTTTCTTCTTCCTCTGCTTCTTCGTTTTTTCTCCGATTTTGTGTGTGTGTGTGTGTGTGTGTGTGTGTGTGTGTGTGTGTGTGTGTGTGTGTGTGTGTGTGTGTGTGTGTGTGTGTGTGTGTGTGTGTGTGTGTGTGTGTGTGTGTGTGTGTGTGTGTGTGTGTGTGTGTGATGGATAACATTACCTCGAATTACTGAATGCAAAAACCATGAAAGAAAAGATCTAAAAGGAATCTTCATTTCCGACTCCTCATGATAAAATGATAAAGGCAAACGTATGCAGTTATATCGAAAAAATATAAGAGGTAAAAAAAACTATTATCTTAGATTTCTTGAATTTCATGTCAGTTGTTGAAGTTCGTGCATATAATAACTGCTTTTCACAATTATAGGAGTAATCTTTGAAATTTTAACTCGTTATCTTATATCAGCCATTTAACGAGCAGCTATCTAGATAAACAGTATCAATGAGACTTTTACGATAAAAACAACTATTAAAGGCAATTAAGCCTTTGGATGGTGTGTCATCATTATTACTATTTTATTTGTTTCTTTTTATCAAAGAAACAGATAAAGGAACAACAGCCAAATGGCTTAGTGGGTCAACGTCTTATTGTTTAAGAAGTTCTCGATTCACGTTTTCAAGCGATGTCTAACTACACCAGTGACCATTTAATCTTGAGAAAACATTAAAATGCGTTGTGTGGTTGCTTAACTTCAACGCAATGCAGCCATTGAGAAAACGAGAAAGCCCAGCAACTGTTATGGTCAGAATCGATGAACCGTGAAAGCATCTGAGAGTGCTAGTGACCTCTTTTCTTCTTTTTCTATTTCCTCATTTTCTTTCTGTATAACAAGTGCAGGTTGTTATTATAGAAGACTAACCAAGCAGCAGTAATCTGTGTCTTTTCAAAATGTGCCACGTACAGGAAGTTTTACTATAATTCATTTTCTCAGAGTTGTATATATAATTTAAACGCATTTATGGTTACTTTAGTGTCTTTGTCTGTCCCATGCATTGGTATTTGCAGAATAGTTTTGTGTTCCCTTTCAAGAACTCGTGAAAGGATTTAAAAAAATACATGTATGCAGTTTCAACAAGGACGATGATATAAAATTAGCAGTTTCTGGAATATTCCGGTGAATCTAGAATCAAAACACTAGTAGAAAAATGCATTTAACAGATATAAGATACTGGCCGAAGTTTTCTCTCCCACAATTTCAATTAAATCCTAATCTTGACAATGACTCTTATCATGAAAGGTCATCTCTTAAGTAACAACAGAGTCTAAATGATTCACTCACGTTCATACGCACATTTCATGATCTGTTTTTCCCATGTTTCCTGCGAATCACACCCACAAGAGGTTGTAAACACATTGCATAGTGTTATTAGTACTTTAGGTGGAGTAATGAGATAATCCTCTGTTCTAGACATCAAACATGGAACTTTTTTTCCTGTGGTCTCATACAAGACAATAACGGTCACCTATACATTCACAAATGTCCAATATACCCACAGTGGCATTCGAAATTATAGTCTGGTGGTTCGAGAATGGACATTCGACTAACCTTCATATCATTCTGCCTTCAAAAGGGGAATCAAGTATATCTCCTTCGAATTTGTTCGATTATATTTTATACAGTAACCATTATTTATCATTAAATAGTTAGCGAGTCAGGAGCCTGTGTAGCTCGGTGGATGTGGCGTTTGCACACCACCGCGCTTGGCCGCACGAAGGAAGTCTTGGTTTCGAGTCTAGTCGGCGACTAGAGGAAATTTTTCTAAGCCTTTTTTCGACCGGTTCCCGAGTTAGTCGATCTCTGGCACGGGCAAGCAGGTTTTTCCTCCCGGAAACTCGGGTTTTTCGTCCTGTAAACTCAAGAAAATCGACCGTAGAACCCACATTATTTCAGGCATTAAATATATTGTGTTAGGGTTAGAGACCACGAGATGGCGGCACATTTGAGCCGTCTCTCTTCACTGCGTACCGCTTAATTGGTGATAGCCTTGGGCCATCTGTCTCTGATTGGGTACCAGTGGAGATTGAACTGCCCACTCAGTCTCCAAAAGTTAGATAGGGCTAAATGGCCTCGCCTACTCCCGTATATACGGGAATAAAAAGGCGTTAGCTGATTTTTTTTTTTTTTTTTTTTTTTTAGTTAGCGAGTCCGTTAATATTTAAGAGAAAGTATTAAAAAAACCACGAATTAAGTCCTCTGAAGTTTAAGACGTTTTTTTGGACGCTTATACATGCTGTTTATACTTACAATTTTGTAAACATTTTAACAAAGAGAATTAAAAATACAAACGTAATAAAACCAGTTTTATATTAGTATACTGTACCTGTAGAGCTTCCATAGCTCAGTCAGTTTCAATTATACCTTTTGGTTGGAAAGATCTGGATTCGATTTTCGTCTACGACGCCAAGAACGAGACAGGTTAACTTACCTAAAAAGGTAAGTTAACCTGTCTCATGCAGTGGTGGAAAAGTTCTCCCCTCATAAACTCGGGTTTTTTCACCCCTCAAAAAAAAAAAAAAAAAAAAAAAAAAAAGAAAGAAAGAAAAAGAAAAAGAAAAAAAAAAGGCAAACGCCAGAATTGACAGCCGTAATGCACTATACATATAGGATTAATTATGTTTCTAAAATGCCAAGTTAGCTGACCGTGACAGGTCATTGTGCCTAACACGCAATGGGAAATGTATTTGTTTCTCTCAAGAAACATTCTGTTGAGAATGTGGCCTACTGAACACAAGAACACAATCTTCTCTTTCTCATTTCCGCACTTTATTTTTTAATAAACACGTATAGTATATATAGTATTTATTCACATTTCATAATAAAGTGACAGCAAAAATGGATAAAACAAATGGCTATAATACCATGATACTACAGGATTTTGCATTTGACAGAATACCGCATGGAAAACTATTACAAAAGGTGGAACAAGTGGAAATGGATATAAAGCTAGTAGCGTGGAGAGGAATGGATGACAGACAGACATCAGAGGGTGGTGTATGGGAGATGGAATCAAGGCGAATGAAGGGTGAAGAGCCCTGGGCTCTTTACGAGGGCCACTTATCTTTAATTTATATATTAATGATACAGGGGAAGTAAGAGAGGATATTCAGTTGTTTGCCGGCGATGCAAAACTGGGGAGGACAATAGTTGATAAAAGTGATGTAGATATCCTGCAGCATGATTTAAATAAATTGGCAATGTGAGCAACGGACAATGACTAGCAATTGAATGTTGCAAGATGTAAGATATGAAAACTTCGAGATGAAAAGATCGCATACTTTGTATCATATCGATAGTGCTGAATTACAGAAAATTGGCGAGTGTAGAGATCGGGATAATGGTGGATAGAGATTTGAAATTTCGAGGACGTATTGCAAAAGTTGGCAAAATTGTTCAGATGATTACCTGGATGTTGAAGAACACATTGACAATAATGATAGGGAGGTTATTATCCCTCTTTATAAGGCTCTGATTCACCAACAATTTGAATACTTTGCACTGATCTTGTCACTTGGGTTTCTTGGAGATCAGAAGGTGGTGGAAAGGATTCAAAGACAAATGACCATGCTGGTGGCATTGTCTCTGAAATGCTCCCTATGAGGATATATTGAAGACTGTGTGTGTGTGTGTGTGTGTGTGTGTGTGTGTGTGTGTGTGTGTGTGTGTGTGTGTGTGTGTGTGTGTGTGTGTGTTGTAGAGTTTGGTTAACAGGCGGATGACAGGAGATATAATAGAAACTTATAAGTTACTACTGTCCGACCACAGATGCGAGAACCCTGGCTGGCATAGTGCCAAGAAGAGTCAATTCATGTTGAAGAGGAGAAAGGAATAAGACGGCGTACGAATTCGTCACCAATAGGCGAATTCGCGTACCTTATACATAAAATTTTCCGACTTTTGTACAAGCAAAATTGTTACCACTTTAAAAACTAGAATTTTCATAAAAGAAAAGCTAAATTTCCGACGTATAAGAATAAACACTCATCCCACGAAACGCATTGATTACCCTAATATCAAAATGGATTCGCCTTCTTCAGCCATGCGCAGAATTATCGAAGGGTCTCGCATCTGTGATCGGACAATAAAGGAATTCTATAATATTTGACGCAAAAGAAATTTTTCAATACATGAGTAGTAGGGGGTGAGATCAAGGGATCATCCCTAGTTAGTAAGGGTGTGCGGACTAAATTCTTTGCTTGGAGAGTGGCGGATGAATGGAATTGATTGCCACAAGTAGTTGTGAGTGCTCCAAAAGTGAATAAGTCTAAGGAGAGGAATGATGGGTATTGAATGAATAATGGTCAGTGTGGATCTCCCACGATGAGTCTTTTGACTTCATAGAAATACCCGTATAATAATAATAATAATAATAATAATAATAATAATAATAATAATAATAATAATAATAATAATAATAATAATAATAATATTTTTAACATTTTATTATTTCTCAAATAAATTACATACATACATACAATAATAATTTATATATATATATATATAATATTTATTATACATTACATGAATACAATTGTGCATAACAGATACTTGCACGCACATAATGATTTTTTAAATAATATTTTTTTAATAAATAATGTTTTTATTCATTGCTAAAATATTTACATATGTATACAATAGTTATCTTGAGTATAATTTTACTAAATTTTTCTACATTGGATTTCAGTTAATAATTTTAATAACACTCTTTGCCTCTGTATTATACATTTACAACACATTACAATATTAACAGTGATGGTTATACAGAATTTTTTTATTTTTTAAATTTTTTTTTTAGTGAATAACTAATATAATAATAATTTGGAGACATTTCTGATTTCTTCCTCGAAGCTTAGCAGAGCTTATCTGAGGAAGATAATAGATTATAGATGGCGGTGGTTTCGTGGTTATGTTTCTATACTGGTCGCAAGCCAAGTGTTGGTTTTTACTGTTTGTTGGTGCGTGCTTGGAAGGCTTCAACTGCTATTACAAAGTTTAACATTTTTTTTTTTTTTTTTTTTTGCAAGTAGGGTTGGATTTGGACATGGTGTGTTTGTTTGTGGCCTCGTAATGGTGATTTTTGAGAGGGATTTGTCATAGGGTTTGTGTGTGTGTGTGTGTGTGTGTGTGTGTGTGTGTGTGTGTGTGTGTGTGTGTGTGTGTGTGTGTGTGTGTGTGTGTGTGTGTGTGTGTGAGTGAGTGAGGGAGAGAGAAACAGGAATTTCCCTAATTTTCGTTCTCGCTATAATATTTATATAGCGCCTGTTTCAGCTCTCTGTATGTCCCAAGGTTTCTGTCGTCGAACGGCAGTTTGTTTATCATGTCATGTTAATAATAATAATAATAATATCAAATGCAAGAAAATTACAATTTTTTCATATTAAAATTAAACAATTATAACTGATTTGATTTTTTTTAATTATTATCCTTAGCCAGTGTGCTAACAATTCCAATTTGAAAAATGAGATTGTCATTATTAATAATTATTAGTCTTGTACACAGTTAGTTGTCAAATTCCCTAAATTAATTGAATTCTGGGGCTTATTCCATTGCAAAAGCAAAACGTTTCAGTTCAAGGCTACCCGTATGAGGGATCGCATACTAGTCAAATCATACACAATTCGTTCATTCATCTTTACGAAATCGAAAAACAACGCACAGGAGACCCAATTTTGGCATGATATTGATCCGATTTTAGTCATATTTTCGTGCTGGTATTTGTTTTTTCTTTTCGCACATGTCCCTTAATTTTAAATTTCTTTTCAGAGAATTATGCTTCAATCTGTCTTTATATAGACAGGATAGTTGTCTCAAATCCACTAAAAAACTTCGTTGTTCTATTTTTTTTTTTTTTAATTCTCCTCGGAGCTCAAATCTCAAACATCTGAGGGATTGTAACTATCAGATGCGTTGCGAAATTCCTACAATGCGAGCAACAATGACATCTTAGAAGGCCTAATGAAAGCATGACAAAAGACTCCCACGAAAGCTTTTAAAGAAACTGAGTGAAAATGTATTCTGTTAAAGTCAAAAAAAATTCAAATCAGGAGCCTGTTTTTATGTGATCCATTAAAAACAGGCTCCTGATTTGTATCTAATAAGGCCAGTATAAGAGATTCCCAAATTTCGTAGAAAAATAGAATTTGAAAATTTTCAATCCTTTACAAGTGAAACGAATGATCCGAATGTGAGTTGGGTACAACAATCTGCATTAACGAGAGTGGTCTGATATCTCAATATGTGACTTTGCAACATGTACACATCCTCACAATGCTCGAATGCCTCAAAAACATATAAAAAGTACTGAAAAACATGAACGGAAAAGGGTCAGAATGTCGACTTTAGACAATCGTTTCAAGGAAAGTCCATCTCAATCCACCCACATGTCTGGAAACATTTCGTTTAGATGCACTGATTTTATATAGAGGTTTACGAGAGAGAGAGAGAGAGAGACCAGTGACTGCCTACCTTCTACATTGCCTTCATAGTTCTTCATTAAAACAGCATACCAAACTGCGAAGTGCAACACAATACAAACGATTGCTGTCAAGGATGAACGGAGTAATTTTTTGCCAATGTTTAATTACGTATTCTATCACAAACAAAAATACCATTCTTTCCTTCCGAAAAAAATGGCACTTTAAAAAGAAATTAACAAAAAATTAAGTGGATATTTTTCATTTGCTCTTCACAGTAAAAGGCTGTGGATTTTTATCGCACGTGATCATTCTGGTGTATGAATATTGAGGTAGTGGAGTCATTTCTATCACCCTACTTATTGGTAATTAGTAACTAATGTATCCAAGGTTTACAATCTTTCATAGGCGAGATTCACGTAAAAAAAAAGGGAAAAAAATAAATGCCTGTCGCTTCCTGCCAAATTTCCAATCTCTTTTTCAATGTGTTTAATGCAATATGGTGCTGTTGGTGTTGGTATCGATAGTGTTAAATTTATCATTTTTTTTCTGAAATAATTTATATTGCTTCCGTTTCTTTTTGATTATTATCCGTGTTTGGTGATATCAGCTACGTCACTTCCTCCTCTCGTTTTCTGGTAGCATTAGCTATACAACGTTTAATTTAAAAAAATTGCATCATTTTTGCTTTTAAAAATGGGGAGGAATATTACTGTCGGAATTGTGTTTACTTTCCAAATAACCAAAGGTATCTAAAAATATTCCTCTTCACTCTCTGGTCGATGTACCTCATTAATATAATGAGGTGCTAATGTAATGATGTGTTTTGAGTTGAAAACATGTCTCTCCCGTTTGGTTTCAGAAAGTTAGATCTGTAGCACATGATCTTCATAACTGATTACTATTTGGAATAGGAGAGGGGGGGGGGATGGTGGAATTCACCTCGCATGAATCAGGAAAGACCATTACAGTCCTCACTCAGAGAAAACAAATATTTTGAAACTAACCAATTCGTTTCCATCAGAATAGTGCCCACATCAAGAAATGTAGGCCGACTATACCTCTTCAATATTTGTTATTTATCAGCAGTTTAAACAGTTCCATTTTACGACATATCATTTATCATCTCCTCTCCCCCAGCGAACGATATGGTTTGTCGCAACTGGCATTTTTACTCTTTTATTTACCTTCTATTCTATTTGGTAATATAGTCGGTAGTAAAAAGAGTGGGTTCGTGTCTGTCTTTAGCACTTTTAATACTCTGTTTTTTTACATTAGTGTTTACCTTCATTTAGATGTAATATTTTAAATTTTAGGATTCTTTTTACTTTAAAATTTTTTTATTAAGGTAAGCAGTACTTTCAAAATTTCATCTTGTCTGTGTACTCGCGATCTTGTCAGTTATTTTTCTTAAACCGGGCGACTCCGATGAATTTCGCCCATCAAACGTGATCTTTGTTAGAGAACTATGAATCCCATCACATGGAAATTTGTTGGAAGAATGATTATCAACTTATGGAGATACTTTGTGAGTATTCCTATATATGTGTATTTATTATTCAATTTCCTGATTTGAATTTAGTCCTAAGCGAACTATTGGACTTGTTTTATGCGTGTTGAACATTATCTTGAAATTTATGTCAATTTTGTAAATAAAAGAAAACTATTTTAACGATCGGCTTGCACAGGTCTCCAGCTGAACCACTATTACTTAGTGTGCGGGTTATTCATACTGAATTTTTTTTTTTTTTTCTAGCATTCATCTTCCCTCGTGTACTCCACTGTTACAATTCTGATTCAGATAGTAGATCAACATAATAAAAGAATCCGAAAAAAATGGCAACAAAGAAACGTGGTAGCGTTAAGAATTAATAAATATCAGTTTAGTGTTTGATTGTGACCACGTGACTAATATCGGCCAACCTTTTGACAAATTCATTGTCATTTTGGCAGCATATTCTTATGAACTACGCAGAACGACAGGAGATAGGCAGTTGAAAATTTTGTCATCTCAATAAAGTGGGAGGGAGAAGAAAGAACATTAAAATCAACTGAATAATATTATTTATCTTACAATGAGGACAGGTTGAGAGGCGGGGGGGGGGGGAGTACTGCTTTAGTTGAAAAAAAAACTTTTGATTCTTCTTTTATATATTTTTTTTTTTTTTTTTTGGTACAGATTGCAGTAACAAGGGTGCTTAAGGGTCAAAGCTATATAACTGAGATGAGACCTCCACATAGCCTTTGAAGGAATGCCGAGAACCAATCAGGGCTTCTGACCTAATGTCCAATCCTCACCCTCTCGTGGTGCACCCTGTTAGGTCTACCTTCGTTCAGCATCTACCTGGATGCTGAACGAAAGAGGATGGGGCTGGAAATATGGAATTTAGCCGACCAAATTGTATTCTTATTGGCTTAAACCAAAATAAAAAATGATAGTACAACATGACAGAATTTCATGTTGTGCCATCATTTGGTACAACATGAACATCGGCTGGGGCGTCGCCAGGTTAAACAAGGCCCCGTTGTTTTCGCCAGGGAACCAGGGTAAACAGCGTAGCGGCGTGAACAGATGGCATTAATGGCGATATCATATTAAATAAAGAGGATATTAGGAAGGAACTTGACATTGTTACATTCAAGAATGTGTTAGCAGAGTTAATCTCGGGTGGTATGGTCATGTAAACAGAATGGGAGAAGAAAGATTAACAAAGCAAGTGTTCTCTGCCAGGTTGGCATGAAAAAGACCCACAGGAAGACCAAGATATAGGTGGATTGATACAGTAAAAAGTGCCTTAGAAGATAGAAATATAAAATCTGATAATGTTGGAGTCTTGACAGGTAACAGACTGATTTGGACGAAGATTGTAGATAGGAAGTTAATAATGGTATAATTTTTCATGTAGTACTATCATATCCTGTGCACTCCTTGAGGGTACATGGCAGGAATTTGATGATTGCACTAACAAACTAATGACTTTGTTCACTCATATCTATTCTGATTTTTTACCTTTCAATTATCTTCAGTTTCGTACAAGGAAAATTGCCGAATCTTTTGTGCATGTCTTTTTAGAATGCGCTTATATCAGGGAAAGGGATAGAAAATCCTGTTGACTGAATAGCAGTAAATTTTGTTAACAAATTACTACTGAGGTACTTAAATGAAACCGCATTTCAGTTTTTCATTAATCTGTCTGAGAATTTCTTCATTGTGGTTATAACACGCACACTGTGGAAATCAATCTTCATTGATTTTAATAAATCTGTCTTTCGTAAAGAACAATGGATAAAAGCAAATAATAAATCAAAATATACAGCTGCATGAAATTGATCTACACACGTTACAGGAAATGTTTTGAAAACGGGCGAGACCACAGCCTAAAATACAATTCATGAATGATAATGATCATGTTGTGTCATGACACCCAGTAACAAACTGTTTATAACGGTACTGAAGCGTTACTAACAAACACTACAATCTTACCAAATACTGGAATTTTTAGAATCGGTCTTCCGTTTAAATGTTTTTTTTTTTTTTTTTTTCAATACAAGCAAGCAAATATTGTCATTAATAATTACAACAGTAGCGATTGCTCCCTGTTGAAAGATCTGGGTTCCATTCCCTTATCTGAAATATATAATCTTTTGTTTAATGTAAAATAAAATGCATCTTTTCGATATTTTTATTTAAATAAAGACCTGAAAATTTCTGTTATAGTCCTTACATCCCTTCTGCCAAACGTCTTCTGTGAGTTGCAGTAAAATTCTACTGGGAAATTTGGACGCCTTCCAAAATATACCTCGAAACCATTGAAAAATAGTTGTGCTCTATCGTTGCCTTATACATCCACAGAATAGCAATGAGAGAATTCAAGAAGTAGTTGGGTTTTCCAACCTCTTGTGTGGTTTTGCAATTAAATAATAATAAAAATATGCACTTCTACTACACAATCCGTAATTTATTTAAAATGAATTTTCCCTATTTTCAAAATAGGGAAAATTAGCAGCAACATTTCATGCCATTATTCGAAATAACTTGGATTGTATTGCCGTAATCTTTACTCTTGCGGAAAAAAACAGGTGAAGGGGAAAGTAAACTCAAGATCTTGAGAGCCAGACTTACAAATAAATGCTACAGTTTGACTTGCTAATCTCAATACATTCAGTCGGTGACGAGAAAATAAGTTTTTTTTTGGGGGGGGGGGGATTTCTTGGAATTACAGTAGAAACTGCTCAAGTAACAAGGTCAGTGTATTATGTCTGTGTGTTCTTCTGGTCTGTTTTACAGTTTTAGTCCTACCAAATACTGGAATCTTTTGTGCATGTATCACAATCTTACCAAATACTGGAATCTTTTGTGCATGTATCACAATCTTACCAAATACTGGAATTTTTAGAATCGGTTTTCTGTTTAAATGGATTTTTTTTATAGAAAAAAAAAGTAGGACTCCTATAGAAAGTTATAACTCTTTCTATAAGAGTCCGACTGTATTTAAATGCAAATCTTTCCCAAATGTACGACGTCCTCGATTTTGGCTGTGGGTAGAGAAACAATTTTACTCTGCAGTGAAAACACTCGAGATGCTTCTTGTTCTGAAGCTATTTGCTATAGAAATGGTTATGGATCTTCTGGTCAGAAGGAATTTCAATGAATTTAGGACTAAAGTTAGTGAAAACATTCCATTTTGAGTTAAATTTGGCAATGTAACGATAGGTGTATTCAGGCCCACAAAAGCCTTCAAATCAGACCGCCAGTTTGTATTGCAATTCAAAATTTTCAAATAAATTTTAAATATTTTCCATATACAATCAACACTCAGTATTGAAACAAACATTGAATAAAATGCACAACGTAACATTTAATAAATGATGCAAAAAAAATTGCACGAATATCACAATATTTTTTTTCTCTTTCATTGAATCATGGGCAGATACCTCGCTCCCCACTTGTAATTTTATAAAATTTTCTCGGTTGCCCTCAATCCTAATGAAAAATCAAAAACCAAATGAAATTAAGATATTCAGCTATTAAGAGAATTACAAGCAAAATGAACTTGTCGGGAAGTTGTAAATTATTTAAATTTTTGGATTATCAAATTCACAAATTAAAAAAAAAAAAAATTGAAGCAAATAGTTGTTATTTTTGGCAATAATTACTTCTGTGATTTAACATTTACAAACATGACTTGCCTGAAAAAATAAATTTCGTCACAAATTTGCAGGCGAACACCTGAAAGCAATTTTACGAATATCCGTAACTTAACACCCGATTTTGAAAGGTTATATTAACAAAAAAAAAAAAAAAAAAAAATCCAAGCTCTTTGTCCATTATATAGTATCTTTATTTAAATATTATAATAAATGCTATATTTAAATAAATTTATCATCGCTCATATTTTAAATTATATAAATTTTACTCTTTATGTAAACATTATTCACCTATGCGTCTTATGCATCCCCCCCCCAATATATAATTATTTATATAATACATATATAAATTTCATATACACATAATATAAAATTTGGCTTGCAATAAAAAAATAAAGAGCAGAAATTTGTTTTGTTCCACAGCCTAAAAAATCCTTAGGTACACCTGCCTTATAGAGAACGAAAAATCTGTTTAATTTAAATGATATTAGTGAAAAGGAAAATGAGCGAAACTGTGAGTAGTGTCCATTTCTACTGAACAAAACGATGTATGCATAATTCTGTTCAAATTATGGCACCTGTTTTATGATTTTGTCATTTATTTTCAATTTCAGTTCTTTCTCAATTGCTCGAATATGTCACATGATATTTCTTATTGAATGCAAACTCGTGAATGATGTTTGTTTTCATCAGCTGTGCTATATGTAGGTTGTTTTAAATGGAATTTATTATTTGGAATTTTTTTAATCTTTCGATTATAACTTTTTCAAAGTAATTTAAAAGGTTAAATTTTTCAAGTTTATTTTTTGCCTTTTGTCTAAATAATTTAATAATATTTGAACTCTTTCTCCCACTCAGAAAAGCCCTAGTCGTAAATAACGTAGTTTCAATTTAATTTTTCTACAATTCCTTTTGTTAAATCTTGGTTACGCTATTGATCTACTGAGCAATCTCGTACTTTCAATGAAAATGAAAACAGAGTACATAAACAACACGATTTTTTTTTTTTTTTTTTTTTTTTTTTTTTTTTTTTTTTACAAAAAATGAAGATTTGATTAGAGTGATTTCAATTATTGTCGATGCAGTTAAAGCTACGAAGCAACAAATTGCCAAGTCACTAAGTGTTCTCCGGATGGGCTGCGTTTTTTTTTTTTTTTTTTTTTTTTGTAGATCTAAAGTCTGAGGGGGAAACCTTTTTTAAGATCTACTTATTCACTTTCAGTTATTAGGATTTGAAATTCCTAATAACAAAGATATAATCTGTAGCAAATTATTCTTCCCGAGATATATGAAAAACAAGTCATCGCTTTGAATATTCCGAATAAATAACATTGGATCCGAAATTAAAAAGAAATAAATACTACATACGAAGGCTTTGTTTATGCAAATCGTTTTCTTTATACAGCCGCAAAAAAAAAAAAAAAAAAAAAAAAAAAAAAAAAAATCGAATTTAGAACAAAACCAGAACAATTAAATCCTGCAAAAGTGGGATAAGACTGTTTATTCAATATTCGTTTTATCGCCTGGTAAATGTGATTCGTTGCGTTCGAATAACATATTTACCAAGCTCATTTTTATGAGTACTACCGAACTACGACATACTTTTTGCTTGAATTTCTCTGAAATTTGTTAATCATATAAAAATCTTATAAAATGGTGCTCTGTTTAGGCGACCTGATATTTTCAGAAAACTGTATTTGAATATTGGAGAATTTTCAATATTTACGAGTCTTAATTGTATTTGAATCTTATGTGATTTTAATTAGTTCATTCCAAATTAGTCAGTTGGTGTGCAGTTTATACTATAACTAAATTTTTTAAATATCATTTTTTTTTTCTCCTTTTGACCTTATTTCTCTCATGTTTCACGTTCCTATGCCATGAATTTAATTCGACACGAAAATAATGACTGGCAAAAATCTCCCTCAAACGCGTGTAACCGAATTCCGTCAATTATTCATTCGATTGACCCCAGCAGGTGTGCGATTTCTCACTTATGGACCCTGTCGAACAAAAATTCTGGACAGTCATAACACCCAAACGATCAAGTTATGTAAACTGGGGGGGGGGGGGGGGGGAAAGGAAATAATAAATAAATAAAAAAAAAAAACTAAAGAGAACAAAACCGACAGATTGTGCAACAAACACGCTAATTCTGAAAAAAAAGTTCTAAAATTATGCAAATAGGAATATTTGATTTCGTCTGCTCTCTTCAATAACAAATTTAACACCACCTTGAAAAATAATATTCTAAAACATTATTGGTTTGTGTTATCCAGATTACCTGGAAATTTTGTATTGCGATATTTCCACTTTAGAATGAAATTCCGCTCTTATCTGTTTGACGTGCTTGCTTTTCTCGAAACCAAATATGTTCAAGACATGCAAAGATTACTAAATGTAACTAGGCAGATATAATTTTTCTTCCATATGGTATGGTACAATGCTTTTTTTGTATTGTCAGCCGAATTTCCAAAATTGTTTTTTAATGTTTCAATAATTATCCGAAGAACTTCAAGAACGACCACAGTTTTCGGAGAAAGTTCTTGAACATTCAATCGAATCAGACTAAGATCCCTTATCAAATTATCTTTTTTATAGTCTGCCATCCACACTACTAGCTCGCCAGTCTAGTCATTCACTTATGGTTTCCTCTCTCTTCACATTTCATCACCAACTCCGGAATATTACAGGGCTAGTACTTTTGTTCCTCCCTATAGATAAATACCTTCTCTCACTAACTCAATTTTACCCATGGCTTTTTATATACGAGCACCATTCCATTCTTCATTCAAGAAGCCTTGAGCTTAAATGCTTCTAACCCTTCCACAATCAATGATTTAAATACACAACAACAAAATTCTTTACAATATTTCTTAAGTCAGGTTGTTGAGGAATACTCCATGACATCTAAGCTAAGAGGCAAGCTTATGTAGGTCATCTGCATTGGATTCACTAACCAGTTCGTATTTTATAAAAGGAAAATCTTACTACCTCAGTATGAGACAAACACCAAAAATTTCCTTATAAATGTTACTCCCATCCTATATGGGATTCGAACCCAGATCTTTCTAGTCAAGGGGCGTTTGTTTTTTCCTTCTGTACCGCGAATTTTTATATGGTTACTTTATTAAACATTACATGCCATTCGCACTAAGAATGCACATGAGTAATATATGAGAATTTGCATAATTGCGTCAGTATTCAGTCGTTATAGGAAACTTCATTGAGTTCCCGATTACCTGGAAGAGTTATGTTCGTATTCCACATTAATAACTTACACTTTGCTGCAGTAGCGGCTCGTGGCTTGAAATCGCCTGCAACTTTCGAAATATACATGCACACTGTAAGTACAGTTTGGATAAAATATCAAAATTATGGTAAAAATTAAACGTGAAAAAATATTGTTTATTATCGATAAAATTATACAGTTTGGTATAATTCAAAATTACTTAAAAATAAACTATATTCCTTTTTAATTGTAATTAAAGGAATGGATTTAATTGCGATGTCCAAATATTTAAAGAGACGGAGTAAACACGATAAACACTAAGAACACTCTACTACTGGCGCAAACTGGATATAAACAGTAGTGGAACTGCGCGACGGACAGTGCCGCATTACGCTAATAGCTCGCATCTCACTATGACGTGCATATGCTTGCGCGCGTAGCAATATGACACTGTGGTAAATACAGTGCTGCTAGCGTCCTTTGCCCTCCTAAGTGCTACAAGATGGATTTTTAATATTTTTTTATACAAAATAAGAGAATTGTATAGGATTGTTGATGATAAAATTAAATATTACAAGCAAATATTAATAAGTATATTTATATATTGAGAAAAATTGGGGGTGCTACAGTTCCGCAGTGCCTATGCACGAGCCTCCCTGCTTTGCTGTAATTGGATTACTGTTTGGAAATACTGTTAAAGAAATGTTTTCAGTTCTAAAAATGGTACTCTAGGAGTTAAATATTTTATTTATTTTATTTTTTAAAATTCCGATTAACTTTATCCTAGCTTGTGAAACAGTTGATAAAATATTTTGTATTAGACAAACATAACCATGCGTGTGCTTATATATTTATTACCATTAGAAAATTTTACATGAATTGCAACTGCAATATCCTAATCATTAAATACATTTCGATATTTTTTATTTGATACTAGCGTTTTCAGTCGAAGTTATTAGTGATTTACCATTTCGCCAGTCAAAGTATTATACCAAAATACATAGAAAATCATAACAAGTAATATTATTGCTAAACCTTCTATGAAAACAGCTCCTTCTTCCGTTTCTTCTTTCTTTCTTCTGCAGCGGGCATGATGAGCTGGATTTTCATGATGTTCCTGATCCATCTTTCCTTTGTCGCTTTAATTCACTTCGAAATATATGATTTCACAGCGTTTGCGAATCACTTGAGGATCACAACAGAGCAGCAGAAGAAATTGCTGACATTTATTTTCAACAATTGACTTGCCATGAATTGTTAACATCTCAATGTTCCTAAGTAACAAAAATGAACATTGTTTAAATATTCTAAACCATAGCAGTATTGCGTCACTAAATTATTCATTGGTACTCACTTGAGAAGAAATGAGTCTTCCGAACAGCTACTGTGAGTCTGGAGATGGCTGTTTAAGCCAAATGCTTGATCTTTGACCATTCGGAGTCACTCATAGTTGAAAAGCATTTGCCCATGTGATCTATTCTCAGTGTCTGTGACAGACAGTACAATTTCCAAATATTATCCTACGGATCCATGTCAAAATGATTTGTCTATCGCTCTTTCCATCAATTTTAAGTCAAAGTTATCTCAAAATCGCATTTCTTCATATTCACCGCGAGGTTATCCTTGAATCACTGCTTCTCTTGTGAGAATTTATTTTTATTTTATTTTATTTTTTGGCTTTTCTTTAAACAGGAGATACTGTGATTGCTAGTGCACGAGACCGTTACAGTAGCATCTGACAGATGTGTAAAGATTCATTTTTTTTTTAGCAAGTACTAGGATATCGATAGTATTCGATAAAATGTGCGTGTTCACGAGCGTTTGGTATTCTGTAATCTTGGCTAGGATGTGCAGATTTCAGACTCTTTTAGATTTATCTGATAAATGGCACGAGTCAACATTATAGATCCGTGATTTTCAGTTTACCATTTAAAACTTAAACATTGCAATAAGCCTCACACCATTCTGATGTCCAGCGTATTTAAAACTGAAAAAAATATTTTGCATGTTTTGTTCATAAAATGAAATGATTCCAGTAAGACTAATTAGCTATAGAAGAATGAAAGGATTACTTTCAAGTAGGAACGATGCTTTCTTTTTTTTTCTTTCTTTCAATTTATGACGAAAGAAAAGGCAAACACGAACTAGTTGGCCTATTTCCACTGCTGAAATCGTGTACATGGAATCGCATATTACCTATTTTTCTAACCATGATTATCCTGGTACAGCACTATAATAATTGGCAAACCACTATCGTTCGAGTGGAGAGACGAAGTTGAACTTAAACTGGCAGTGTTGACAAACTTTAGAAATGCGTTGAAAAGGACTCTGATAGGTCGCCTTCATGCTTCGCACATTTCATTAAACATGCTTCGTCTTACTCTAGAGAACAACCATGCAAAGATTTTGGAATGTTTGTCCCATCTTTCTTTTTTCTTTCCCCTATATATATATATATATATATATATATCGTGTCGTTCATGTTTTAAGGTAAGTTTAAATTGGACGGGACAGAAAACGGACTTTGATATGCTGTCATTGTAACAAGTTTTACAGTAGTCCCCCCCCCCCACACACACACACCACTCACGCTTATTGGCGGGGGATACGTTTCAAGGCACCCCGCGGATATTACCGTACCTTATATACACTACTATGTTTTTTCTATTATTTAATTTAAAGTTTAATTTATAAATTAGGCAGTAAGAGATTAAATACAATAATAAAATAGAACATTATAACAACATACTGTAATAAAAGTTATGTGAATGGAATCATAGCTAATACGTTTATTATTACTATTTATATTTATTATTTTATGAAGTCGAGGACTTTTCACTTAAAGGGAAACACTTGACGACTTCTCTTGAGCACATCCGAATTGCCAACTTCACTACTCTTGTGCTTTGAGGCAATTGTGTTTAAATAACCCTTATTTTACTTAAGCACTGCGATACCACGCCAGTTGTCTGATAACCGAGAACTACTCAGAACGGCGTTCAATTTAAAACATATGAATTGTTTATTTCTGAAATTTTCCATTTAATAGTTTCGGACAGCTGTTATGTGCTAACGGGCGGGTATCGTGAATATGCTAGAGTCTAGCATATTACTTCTTTGTCTAGCAGCTAGACAAAGGAATAATTCACGTCTCTTGCGTAACGGGCGCGAGATTTCATCACGTTACCCAGAACAGCGCGCAATTTAAAACGTATAAATTGTTTATTACTAAAACAAAGAGCAATACGGCTTCATTTCGGCGATATAAAATTATATAGGCATACTGAATACTAGATCCAACATTATTTCAAAGCGGAATGTTTTTAGAAACTATGTAAGCTGACCTGAGAATTTACGAGAATGCAATCCTCGGCATCCCCGAGTTACCTTAGCTTACACTGCACTAGTGCAGTGCAATTTGTGTGTGCAAAATATTTGGGTCAGTGTCTTCTTGTCAAGGTTTCGATTAATCTCGTAATCCTACTTAGCAAGTATCACAGGTTTTACTCTCCCATTTTTTTAATTTTTTTATTTTTACCTCACATATAAAAGTATGTTATGATTAAATATGATGGCTTCAAAATGTTTTTTTTTTTATATTTGCGCTATTTTTGACCTAATTTTTGGTCGGTTAATAAAATAGATAATAAAATTTAATGACGATTTGAGCCGGTGAAGACACTTAGCATTCACTCATGGGTTGAAATCAATCCCATTTTTTTTTTAGGTTTACTATTTACCTAGCTGTAACAAGAAACGATTTGCGTTATTTTCCAAAACAAATAGGACTTATGGGCCCTTTAGCAAAAGTTGTCTTCGTAAAAGCGTTACTATTAATGTATACCTTTTTTTTTGCTTTTGGAAAATCAAAATCGATACCTTTTTTTTTTTATGTACTTATGATGGGTAGGAATAATGAAATTTATGATCGTGAACTCTGTATACCCAATACATTTTTTTTCATAGTCACTACACTGAAAATTGTATACTGATTTATCACATTTGTGTTTAGTAGATCTTTCCAATAAAAATCTTTAGAATGTCTGATTACGTTAACTGAACTTGATAGCTAAAATTTGCAACATATTCTTAAAACAAAACCTCTACCCCCTTTTTTATTCATAAAGGGGAGTAAGCTTTTCCTGAACTTTTGGAAATCGATTTGCAACTGGTCTTCCACTCTTTGTCATAATTGGTAATTGAATTCATCCTACCAACAGTTTGTAGACGTAAGGGCAACGAAAATGGGGTAGGCAACTGCTGCCACCTCTTGGTGATGATGAGTATATTTTATTGCGTTGTTGTGAGATCTGCTGTAGTCTTTTTTTTTCTCCCGTTGTCGAGTTAAAAATCCGAGTTTCTGGAAGGAAGGAAAATTCTACTTACCCGTACCAAAAATCGAATGACTTAGGAACCAGCGGGAAAAAAAAAAAAAAAAAAAAAAAGCCTGGAAAAAGTTTAAGTCGACTATAAATGCTTCTTTTGATATAACTTTAACGGATTTACTATTATTATCATCACGTGACATCAGCTACACGATCCTCCGTCTGCACTACACAATCCTTTGTACGCACCATATCGTTTATCTTCTCACTATATAGTATTTCTGTCTGTAAATTATATTTAGTTTAATCCTTTATCCAAGTGTAAGCAAACAAGGTTTCCATCTGAAGTATCTTCAGGACTGGGGCAATATATAATTTATAGTCTAACCAAGTGGGAAAAAACTTCCAGCATCATTCTCTAATACAGAGTAACTTATTAATAAGGTGTAACACCTTTTGGCAATTCGTATGGGTAAATTGGCTTTTGCATTGCTTCAATCTTGGTATCACCTCTGGATCTGACTCCCACTGAAGCGACCTCAATAAAGCTCGAAACCGGTCTGGGTAGTAACCCTTCCCATAATGCATAGCATTATACATGTCCGCAAGGAATGTGCTTTGCATTATGGGATACTAAGGCAAGTGATGTGAAGTTTGATCCACCCTTGCCACGAGTTGCCCCAGTCCTGAAGATACTTCAGGTGCAAACTTTATTTGCATACACTTGGATAAAGGATTAAACTAAATTTATTATAGTCTAACCAAGTGGGAAAAAACTTCCAACAGTACAGGGTGTTTCAAAAAGAATGTCCCGATTTGAAAATTGTATATCTCTGCAACCACGAACCACAAATGAATGCGACTTGTACCATGTGAACGGCCTTGGCCCAGAGTTTGATATGACGAAATAAATTGATAATTTATTTTGTAACTGTACCACATTTTCATTATTAAATATAATTATTTGAAATCGGGTCATTCTGTTTGAAACACTCCGTATATTACACCATTAACGGTCCGAGTGGCTATCCACTTCGCAGCCATACGCCTGTGAAAGGAGTGTCCTGGTTTTTATTCTCGTCGCCGACGTAAGGCGCTTAAGGATCTTTCTCAGACATAGCCAAGTTAGCTGGTCTTGGGCGTGGACAGCAGGGTTTTTCTCCCC
The DNA here is from genome assembly GCF_054136105.1 of Typopeltis vanoorti. Taxonomy (NCBI): domain Eukaryota; kingdom Metazoa; phylum Arthropoda; class Arachnida; order Uropygi; family Thelyphonidae; genus Typopeltis; species Typopeltis vanoorti. Next base: position 73,966,126 of record NC_143556.1, on the reverse strand, counting down.
AATTTATCTGGTGTTTTCCCTCCCTCAAGCAGGCAAACCGGCCCCGTGTACACACACGGATTACAGTCAGGAACACTTAAGACCCAGCCATAGGCCTGATTCGTCAGCTATGTTGGTCCCGAGTCCGGATAAAATTAGGGGGATTGAAATGGTGCCGTACTTTCCCGTAAAAGGGGGCCTCACTGGCGTTATATCATCATAAATAAAAACACTGTGCATGCGTATAACTTGATTATTTTCTCTCCAGTAAATGGATATAATCGGAATTTCGATATTAGTGCTGCATTATAGAACGACTGGTACATTTTATCTTTTTTCAAAATGACATATTCACTTTCGAGACCTCACGATTCTCTATCAGTCTTTGTTGGTTCTTGAGTTTCACCAGAAACTGAATCACTCGGTGTGAGACCACCACTTGGTTTATTGAAGGCCTGAAGTGGCCAATAAAAGTTCAATGTTAGGTCTCTACAGTAGACTATGTACAAAAATAAAAAAAATTAAAATCCTTAACCCACCGTAACAGTATTAATATACCATAGGCTTACAACCTTTTTTTGGTGGGACAAAAAAAAAAAAAAAAAACTCTCTCTCTCTCTTTCTCTCTCTCTCTCAATCATGATTAATTTGGTTTATCTATGTCGGCAATGTCTTTTATGACAACTTTCACTTATAGTAAAAAGAACTGTTATACACCAGAAATAAAGTTGTGAAGGAGATGTGTTTACGTAGGCTGAACAGCTCTAAGCTTGGATGACTGATGTTGCCAGGTATAACGTTTGTGGTGAATGTCTCTTACCTTACCAGATCATTTATTATTACTTTTTTTTATAAAAAGACACTTCCGTAGCGCAGCTGAAAGAATGACAGATACATCTACCCTTCGACGATTAGAAAATGCTTAGATCAATCCTCATAATAGCGAAAGGAATCATATTTTTAATTGAAAATGAGTTGGATCTCTTAAGGAGGTAGCAGGGTTTTCTTCTGGAAACTCAAGTTTCTCATCCCGCATAAAAGCAAATCGGTTTAGCAAACGTGCAATTGGCAGACAGAAATACAGGATGTTTCAAAAAGAATGACCTGATTTAAAATAATTATATTTAATAATGAAAATGTGGTACAGTTACAAAATAAATTATCAATTTATTTCGTCATATCAAACTCTGAGCCAAAGCCGTTCACATAGTACAAGTCGCATTCATTTGTGGTTCGTGGTTGCAGAGATATACATATTGATTCAGACAAAAGGGATTAAGAGAAATGTCATTTAGCCACCGTATGACAAATCACCATGGTAGTCGTCATATTAACTTTTCGCACATCTAGCCTCCTAGATGTTCGCATTTTCATCAACGGATTGGTCTTTAATTATCCGTACGTATAACTGGGTAAAGATATAGCTGTCATATCTTTCTATCAAGAAGTGAATCAGAGGCAGCCAAGATTTGTTATACGGATGTATTATGCTTGCAAATTGTCTGTATTATCTAGGTAGTCGCATATTTTGCAGAGTAACTGACTTTCATTTGAGCAGATCTTATATGCATTCCTGTGGTACTATAACGTGAGTTGAATCAGATGCCCTTTCCAAATAATGGGCCTCATTGCCACGGAGCTATGTCTAGAGGTGCGAGATGTACAGATTTATTGTCTTGATAAAAATAGATTGCAAACGACGATGGTAATTTATTCCTCTTATAATCAAAAGAAAATATTTCAAATGAATAAATACATTAAGCTATTAAAAATCATTGTCATATGACAAACATGCAATTTCTTTTCTTTTCTTTTTTTATTTATTATTTTTAATGGAAATCCAACCCGCAAAAGGCTAATGTATTGCCCATAAATGAGTACTGTGAGTAAAATGCTAATGAGTACAATACTGAACTCTAAGAACGCATTAAGATTAATTCTTTCTTCTTAATCGCTTGCCCACACATACATTATTTAAAAAAAAGAGGGGCGGGGGGAAGAATCTTGAAAAGGAGGGACATTCAGTCAGTAAGTAACACAATCTAATCCTACTTCAAATCCAAGTAAAGTGCTAGTTTATACGAGCAATAAAAATCGAATAAACTAAATTCATGTAAAGTGCATTTTTTTTTGTTTGTTTCTCGATATAGTTTTAAGAAAATAGAATATTCACTAAAATTGGCATAATTAATGCGTGCTCTTTTTCATTACTACCAACTTTGCAAATTGACAGCTTTTATTTTGTTTAAAATCCTAACATTAACCCATATATTATGCATTCGCAGATATCATCTGAAATATCTATCAAAGCCAACCGCACAACTTTTCCTTTATCCTTCGCCAGTGAACGGAAAATGTCAGCTCTTGACTTACTTTATTCTGAATGGCAATGGTATTTTTTTTTTTTTTTTAATTTCTAAAACCGGAATCAATGCTAGGTCGATTGTATAGATATCTATACAGTTTATCGAGTAAAACATCGATCATACTGGATAGCAACAATTCTTTCTAAATGATGTTCATTAAAAATTACTAAAGTACAAAGGTCAAAAGTATGCTAAAAATAATATATTTTTGTTAGTTCTTTACCAATGAAAGAAGCTGATGTCGACTAAACACTTTATGAGCGGTTATATTTATTAATAAGTAAATATAAATTAATGGATAGTTAGCTTTAAACCCCGAAAACACAGGTTTAAAGCCCTTCATCTTAGGGGAAAAAAAAAACCCTACCAGAGTACATACGCTGTTATAGACAGTAATACGAGTGTTATGGTTAAAGGCGACAAGATGGCAGTAGTCTGCTGTACTCCCTGCTTTCTGCTGAAAAGCGAGAGATGGACGGATGGTAGCTGTCTAACTTCTTCAGAATTTAAGAGCTAAAGGAGCTCTGTTGATTCCTTTGCGAAATAAAAGGAATTAGAGGAGAGGATACAAGGTAAACATTACTGTCCTAGCACAAACCTTATGATGCTTTGTTGTACTGTAGATTGTGTTGCAGTCTGCAGAACAAGAAACTCTGTTTGTAAAATTTTAGTAACTTCATTAATAAAGTTCCTAAAAATAGTTATTATACGGGAATATACTTGATAGTTATTAAGATTTGGTAACTATTTCTCATATTTAGACCATTGGTTTATTTATTTAGAGTTTATACCATGATTTGCCAAAAGCATTTTTATAACATAAAGGAATATCACTGTATCGATCTTCCTTATCCACACCTATCACCAATTTATAAAGTGTTAATAAATTATTATAAAGAAAAATCTCTTTAAAGAGAACTGAATTTTCGGTAAAATTCAAACTGGAAATTTATATCCCAAATAAGTCCATAGCAAGAATTTGCGAAATGTTATCCCAAAATGATTAATTTTACCGAGTTTTTCATAACAAGACTCAGTTTTACTTAATTACTAAAAGCAGAGACTTTTTTTTATGAGAACCAGATCTGTCAAGCGGTTGCAATAACATGTAAAATATACCGGAAGAGGCTGAAATATACTGAATAAAAGGTAAAGGCGTAAAGGCAAAGGATTTAATTTTTCAAAGGGAAATTATGAGCTAAGAAACTGCTTAAGGAGGGTAATTGGACAAAGACATTGAACATGATATTTATTAATTATAAATGAGAAGTGTTCAGGGAAGTTTTCTTGTTAGCTGTAAACAGCTTTATACTACTTAAAACGTTCACTTTAAAAACTATACATTTCATATTGTTTCTAGGGTGATAACAACCAGATTGTTATCACTCTAGCCTTCCTAACCAACTTCCAGATTGTTGTTAGGAGAGCTAAGAAAGAAAGAAAGAAAGAAAGAAACTGCCTGAATATTTACCATAAAAAAGAAAAGCTGTAAATCGCATTTGTTTTGGTGAGAGTACATGGAATATTGCTTCAAATCAAGTGAGGTGGTTAACACTTTAAAGTATTTTTTTACATTTACTTTTACGTAAGAAATATGCTAGTTTTAAATGAAGCTAGTAATCGATGTAGGTACTGAACTTAGATATGATGGTAATGGACAATGAATTGGAAGAGGGAAAAAAGTAGTAATTGGATCCATTCTTATAAGGTTCCGAGGTTTGACCAACTATACCCTATCAAAATGTATAGCTGAGTCGCTGACTTTCATAATGAGGGCTTTGTTAGATTTATGTCAAGTTCCAGCGAAATGGAGATCTAGTTGATAACTGGGATCAAAAAGTGATGCAGGAAGCTACAGACCTGTAGCTTTAGCATCTTAAGACATTATAAGAGACGTAACCTGATTTTTGTTTCAGGGCATGACTTGTCTTTTTTAAATTTATTATGATACTGTTACAAAAAATTAGATCCAAGAAATAGTTATTAAAAATCCAAATATATGACTTCGTAAGTCATTCAATGATGTATCGTAAACACCTACAATTCACAATTTGGGAAAATATGGCATTGAAGTGATCACAGATTAGGATATTTTAATGGAGTTAAGTTTAATATCCAAATTTGCATATGATGCTAAAGTGGGTGGGACTGTTAAAAATAGGATATTTCGTTGGCCTGAAGAATGGTGGTTAACACCTTTTTTTAAAAATATATCTTTCTTATAAGTAAAAGTTCAAGGGTAATTTATCATTTCGGTAAGGATAAACTCAGTAGTAGAAGGGAGTATGCTGGAATAATAATACAGTCCGGTATGAAATTTGCTAAACAATGTGTAGCAGTCGGGACTGAAAACGGAATACTTTTCTTAATTTGCAGGAACTAATACATATAAATACGTAATTATTCCCTTACAAAACAGTGGTTATTCCTCATTTAGAGGATTGCATTCAAGTTTGAAACTAGCCAAAAACCATAGAAAGAATACAGAAACATACTGCAGAAGGTAAAGAGGTTAGCAACCAGATTGATATCTGGAACGAGTGATTATTGCCGTTTTGCAAATGCAAACCTTAGAGACAAAGTAAATGAGAGAGGATCAAAGCATCGTACAATTCAATTTGTTCAAAATCTTATTTTTATGTTTTTTTTCAGGAATCATTTGCAAGGGGGACATAATTTAAAACTGAAAATGGGTTGCTCTAGGTTACATTTAAGAAAGTATTAGTTTTGTGAGAGAGTAACCAATCACTGGAATATACTTCCAGAAAGTATTGCAGGAGTAAATACTTTACACATATTTAAATCATAAATAGACAAGAAATTTGGAAGGAAGTAATTTAGTGAAACTGATTTTGTCTGTAGTTTGTGCTTATGTGCAATTCGTTCTAATGGAAAGCTGAAATTGTCATGTCGGACGTTTACTCACATATGAAATACGCTATGTTGACAAAAGTATTTGGACACCTTATGTGCCATGCAAAATTCGGATCCTGCCACATGCAAATATTCAGGGAGTAGCTCCGTAAATTTGGTAATAAAAGATGGGATATGCTGCACGTTTTGCACTGTACTCGATGTCAAAATGCCACGTTCAGCTAAACTGACAGACTTCCAACGTGGGATGGATCTTTCTGTAGTGGCATTGATACCCGTCTCAATATACCGAATTTCCGCTTGCCATTCATAGATGGAAAGTTGATGGTGCTACCACAGCAGGAAAACTCCCTGGGAGATCACCCGCACTCCTTGACCAAGATCGACGAATTATGTCTCGGAATGTTCGAGCATCCCGCACGTCACCAGCGGCAGACCTCACAGTCAACCTAGAAAATGCTGCAGAGACATCTGTCAGCACTAGAACTGTCCACACATAGTTTTATGTGCCTTAGGTTATTACAGCAGAGCTGCTACGAACAAGCCATACATCATCCCCCCCCCCGCACCTCAAAGCCAAACGTTTGAACTAGTGTATTTCATACCGTTCATGCACTGCAGATTACTGGAAAAGGGTTCTATGGAATCACGCTTCCAAACTCTGATGGTCGTGTTTGGATCTGGAGTTACCTCGGGGAATCGTTCAGGCAAGCCCGCATCATTCCAACTGTCAAATTTGGTTGATGCTCAGTAATGGAATGGAAGCGTTTCAGTTGGATGGTACATTGGTGGACGTGGCTAAAACCATGACGTTCGATGACTACCTGACTTCATGCTTTTGACACTATGCAAGTACTTTGACAGTGACCCTTGCATGTTTTAGTACGACGCTCCCATGTCATACTGCATTGTGTGTCTGAGACTGGTTTCCATTGGGAAACCAGTCTCAGATAAATGTTGAAGTGTTGGACTGGTCAGCTCAGAGTCCAGAACTCAACCTAATGGAACATCTTTGGAATGAATTAGAATGCCGAATTCTCTCGGGACCACAGTCGTCATCAGCAATGGGGATAGCTTTGCGCGAAGAATGGAAGAATATTCTTCTTCAGAAGAATATTCTTCCATGTTGAAAGCATGCTCCGAAGGGTAGTTGCTGTCGTTCATGACAAAGGCAGTCCCACTCGGTACTAGAAATGTAATTAAAATGCCGTATTTTTACTATAGTTTGGTGCTCAAATACTTTTGTCAAGATAGTCTAGCTTTACTAAGAAAAGTATTTTATTGATATTCTTAATAGTTGTACGAGTTGTATGTGAGTGTCAGAAGCATTTTGCTTCTAAAGAATTCGATAGATAATAAGATTTTGCTTTTTTGCATCCGATTTTATACAATATTGAATTTCTGTTTGAAACAAACCAGAAATTCACGCTGCAATCTATCTTGCAGAAACAAGAAGGGCCAATGGAACCTCAAGGGAAAATTTTACTTTATTTTAACGGATTTCTAAAAATAAGGCTCGATTATTATAAAATAAGTCGCCAATTTCTTGTTTTGCTTTTGTCCATGGTAGAAATTGACCTGTTCTCATCCCATAGACATACCACCACAATCTATCAAATGTGAATCGCTTAATACCTTTATATTAGTGTATTTTCTGTGCTTTTTCATATTTAATTGTGGTTGTAGACAGTAGTTTTCTATTATGTTCAGTTATTATGATTATATATCTGGTCAAATGATTCGATTCTAAAGCTCTGTGGAAGGAATGGTTGCGAATTATTGGATGTGTACAGTGAGTTCGAAGGAAAGATCGGTTTACATAGAGAGAGAGACGGCTTGCACTTGAAGAATATGTTTAGTATCAGGAGGCTGGAGAAATTCTTTATTGGCACAGTTAACACGGAGAATTAGGGACGCTTATTCTCCATGTTAGTTCTACCAGTTAAAATACTCGATACTAGTTAGTATTACTGCCTCTGAGAACCATGACTCTAATGCCTGTAATCTGAGGCCATAACCAATTAACCAAAACAACAAACTATCCCTTTTGTTCCTTCTACTCCTGGCATTGTGAACAAATATAGTTACCTCCCAACTTTTGTTTTTATGCTACACTCACCAGCTCACGAAAGGTTGTTGTACACTTATACTACATTAGTAGCATGGGTGAGCTAGGATTTTTTTTTTTAAATTTATTATTCTTTTTATATCTTACAAGGGTGGTCAAAAAAGTTCTCAGCCTAACAATGAAAAAACGAATTCATAATTTCAAAATTATTTTTATTTTTCAACATCTCCCTTAAGACTAATAAATTTATTCCAGTATTGCTCCAGCACCATTATCCCATCCCTGTAGCGGTTCTCAGTAAAATCTGCAAAATACCTCTTTACAGCTGCAATCACCTCTTGGTTCGAAGAAAAACGCTGACCAGCGATGAAAAGTTTTTAGATTTGGGAAGAGATAGAAGTCAGAGGGAGACAAATCTGGGTGGATGTTCGAACAATTCATAGTGCAGATCCCTTAATTTTCCCATTGCCAAAACACCTTTGTGGGCAGATGCATTGTCCTGATGAGAGATGATGTTTTTCTTCTGCAAACCGGGTCTTTTCTCACGAATGTTTTCGTCTAGTCTGGTTAAAATATCGGAATAATATTCCCTGGTTATTATTTTACCCTTTTCAAGATAATTAATAAACAAAATGCCTTTATCATCCCAAAACACCGATGTCATGACCTTTCCTGCTGATGGAACCGACTATGTCTTCTTTGGCACTGAACAACCGGCTTCTGTTAACTGTTTTGACTGCTGTTCGGATTCTGGTGTGTAATAGTGAATCCAAGTCTCATCCATAGTAATAAATCGACGCACAATCAGTTTTATTCTTGTTAAAACGATCCAAGCACTGTTCAGAGATTTTCATGTGAGTGCGTTTTAATCTGCTGTGAGCAAGCGCGGCACCCATCTTGTGCGAAGCTTTTTCATTTGCAATTCTTCATGCAAAATATGTCCTACACGTTCTTTTGAAATGCCTATAATCTCAGGAATTTCACGCACTTTGACTCGCCGGTCATCCAATACCATATTGCGCACTTGATCATTGATCAAGTGCGCAATGTGGACATCCACAAAGTGTTGTTACATTTTTTGGATGTCCTTAACGTGGATCATCTTTAAGGCTGGTACCACGCTACCGGCCATGACGTCTACGTCAAGTTTATCACGAATGCGAAGTGCATGTCAAAATTGTAATATCACTGATATTACATTAAAATATATGATGAATAAAAAGCATATGAGGATGCGTATTTGATCCATAACGGCCGGTGAGGTGGTTAAACTCGGCAGTCCATTTCTTAATCGTCGAAAACTAAGGAGAAGAATGACCATAAACTTTAATGAATTTCTTTTGGCGTTAAACCTTCTTTTACAAAGAATTTTATAACCACATGATACTCAAATTTTATCCTTTTCAAGGGATACAGACAACACTTTTGCTTCAGACAGCTGTATAAACAAACTACTTATAGAATGACTTGCAATTTCACATGGATGCTTATGACAGATGTACTAACTTAGAAAAAAACTTGCTGATGGTGTTGCCATCTATGCTCGAGGCCGAGAACTTTTCAGACCAACCTCCTATATCTTCTTATCATGATGAGAAGGTGAGAATCTATTCGTAAGAGCTATTCACCTGTATTTAATGTCATGAATGCATAACCATAGATACAATTCTGATTGTTGCCCATTGGGGATCATTCGGACTACAAAGATGAATGCGAAATGACTTATTACCTGCTGTGAGACAATTGACCTGCTTAGTGGTGGCTTAAAAGTTCTATATTTCCTTTCTAAAACAGGGTTTGGATTATGTAAAATAAATAAATAAAACAATAATAATGAAAATACAACAAATAAAAAATTAATAAAATAAAAAAAATCATAGAGTCAGGCCTGTGTAGCTCAGTGGAAGTGGTGCTTGAGTCCTCTGTGCTTGGTCGCTCGAAATCAGACTTAAGTTCAAGTCTCGTTGCCGACTGGAGGAACTTTTTCTAAGCCTTTCTTCAACTCATTCCAGAGTTAGTCGATCTCTCGCTCGGGCAAGCAGGTTTTTCCTCCAGGAAACTCGGGTTTTTATCCCGTAAATTCAAGCAAATCGACCGTAGTACTCGCATTATTTCAGACAGTAACATATCCTGTTAGGGTTAGGTATCAAGAGATGGCAGCACTTGTTTTCCAGCCTCTTCATCGGTGGCTGCTATAATTAGTGATAGACATAGGCCAGCTATATCTGATTGGCTACTGGTGGAGATTGAACTGCCCACTAAGTCTCCGAAAGCTAGATAGGGTATAAAGGCCGCGCCTACTCCATATAAGGGAATAAAAGGCATTAGCTGATTTATTTAAAAAGCCACCCATGATACTAATGTGCTATAGGTTTACAACCTTTCGTGCGTGGGTAGGTGTTGCATAAAAAATATAAAATATCTGGACGGTAACTGTTTGTTCACAATGCCAGGAGTAGAAGGAACAAAGGAATAGTTTGTTATTTTGGTGAATAGGTTATGGTCTCAGACTATAGGCATTAAAGAGTTGTGGTTCTCAGAGACAAACATACTAGATACCAGTTAGTATTATTATGTTTAGAAATAAAAAAAAATCAGCTAACGCCTATGTTGTTCCCGTATAGGGAGTAGGCGGGGCCGTTTACCCTATCTAACTTTTGGAGACTGAGTGGGCAGTTCAATCTCCACTGGTAACCAATCAGAGAGATAGCTAGTTCAGGGCTATCACTGATTCATCGTTACGCAGTGAAGAAGGTGGCAAGCTAGTGCCGCCATCTCGTGGTCTCTAACCCTAACACAATATTTTTAATGTCTGAAAATAGTGGGTTCTACGGTCGATTTTCTTGAGTTTCCGGGACGAAAAAACCCGCTAGCCCGTGCCAGAGATCGACTAACTCGGGAACCGGCCGAAAAAATTTCCTCTAGTCGTCGACTAGATTTGAACCACCAAATCCTTTCTTCGTGCGGCCAAGCGCTGTAGAGTGCAAACGCCACTTCTACTGAGCTACACAGAAAGGAATAGAAAAGGTAGCAGAGGACTGGGTATCTAGGCTGCTAATGATATTGACTCCACCTCACAACAAGATCAGATACATGGTGGGGTATCTTTACAGACCTTGGACCATTTGCTGGTGACTATGAAATGAATAGCCAAATCAACTTGATGGATGATTAAAGAGAAATTATCATGGATGACTTTAATCACGTTACATTGGGTAGCTGTGAAATCTCTTGGGATAAATTAAGCCGAATTTATTAAACTGTTGTCAGACAACTACCTTAAGCAGCATGTGACAGAATAAAATGAATATTAATATTAGATTCGATTTTCTTGTGTGTGTGTGTGGGGGGGGGTCATTTGAAGATGACAGTAATCCTCTTGAACTGACCTAGGAGGTAATGAACTATGGAGATTTTCAATTCCGAAGGGGCTACTTAATGAACTATAAAACTGGAAATTAGGACGAACTGAGGAATATACTAGGTTCTGTCCAATGATATTGGTTGTTGAACGGGAAGAATATCGGCAGTGCATGGGAACTATTAAAACAGTATAAATAATGCAATATTAGAATGTCTCTTTTAGAAAATGAATAAATAGGGAGGAATGAAATGGATGTGCAATCTTCCTTAAGAATCTCTTGCTTAATAAAAGGCAATGTGGAATGAATACTGTATGCATAAGGGTCACATTAGTTCTGAATATTTTAAGGTACAGGATAGAAGAGTTCTGTTATTGTATGGAAATATGTTTGAGTGTGAAAAGAAACTGCTCTGCAGCTAAGACAACTCAAAATAATTCTATTTGTGCTGTAAGTGAAAGAAAGAATGGAAAGGCTGTACTGTATGCAGAAGAGTCTTCTACTCTGTTCCCATTTTGCTAAGAGCTATCAACTTAGTGTATGTAACATGGAGCTTATTGCTACTTCTGTCTATAGTGAATGAAGAAACTCAAGTGAATGAGGAGAGGATACTAGAGCTTGGCAATACTAGAATTTGGCAATAGGGGATGATGGGATAGCAGTGCCAAAGCTATAACTGGCTGTATAACCCGAGTTTCAACAGAGATGTGATTTCACAGGAATTGAAATAATGTGTGATAATTCCTTTGCATTAGGATAGTGCAGATTGATATTTAACTATTGACCCATCAGTGATGAGTGGTGGTGGTGGCGAAGATTTTGAAAAAAAATTGTAAAAATTCGCAAACAGAAATCAGTTGACAAAATATTCATGCTTTGCAATGAATAACATGATTTGTTAAGGAAGATGTTTGAGTAACTTGTTCACATTTTATAATGGTAAAGTTGACTTAGACAAGGAGAATAAATACCCCACGATGCTTTTGGACATTGCTAAAGCTTTTGAGAGAATACGTCATGGAAAACTATTGCACAAGTTGGAGGTATGGGACTAGATTATAAACTGTTACCTTGGATAGAAGGATGGCTGACTGACAAATAAAAAAAAAGTGGCGTATAAGGGTGAGTTTGCAAGATTTAAAGTAATCAGTAGTGTAACCTGGGAATCAGTCCATGATCCATTATTATTCAGTATTTACTTAAATGATTGGGACTGATTTGACAGGAGACAAAACTGTTTTCTGATGGCGATGCAAAGTTAAGCATGATAATCGGGAATCCGACTGACATGCAGTACTTGCACAATGATTTGAACAGGAAGAAGTACCAAGGCATAACACTTTGCATTGGAATACGAAGTATTATACCTCGTTACAATGCCTTGGTACTTCTCCTAGAGTAATGTGTACAGATCTACTCTTCTGGTTTCTGAGATAATGCAGAGGTGTAGAAGAGTGTGTTAAAGATGATATCCTGATTGTGGAATATAGATTATGGAACAGATTGAGAATTTGTGAACTGCAGATGCTAGCAAACAGAAGAGGGGCGATATGATGGAGATCTACAAATTTCTAAAAGAGATAGGATACTAGTATATAGAATTTTTCATTTTATGGAGGAAGAACAAGCGGGCATCTATGGCAGTTGAGAATGGATGCAGTCAAGAAACGGGTGAGAGCAAAAGTTTTCTCTCATAGAGCGTGCATGATTAGAATGAAATGTTTTTGGAGGCGGTAATATGAATAAATTCAAGAGATGACAGCTAGTTTGGATGATATTTGGCCTCCCTCGATGAGTACCTTACTCTCTTGAGGTCTCTGGTAATAATATAATACTTATAATTTTCTTTCAAAAGATAAATAAATATCAATTATTAAACCTATTTAAAAAAAAAAAAATCAAAAATCATTACCAGAATACATTTGGAGCTATTTGAAAAGATTTCGAATGTTGATTTGTTGTAAATAGCCGTAGAAGGACGAATGAATTGTTTAGGTTGTGGTAGTTTATTTTGAATTGCTCGTATTTATAATTATATTAAACATGACTCCCTCTTAGTCGTATTTAAAAAAAAAAAAAACATTTAGAAAGAAGAGGTGCAACCAACAGCTGGTTGTAATGAAGTTAGCTTGAACTTACAGCGAATTATCGCAATACTGGACTACAAGAAAAGAAGAAAATTCAGTACTTGACTAGCGCATTGAAAAGGAAAAGAATAAAGCCAATTTCAGTACAGTGTGTATATAAATATTGTAATCAGAATAGCATTGGTATGCACTTGAAATATTTTCCCTTTTTTTTTTATGTTTTTAACAATATCGCACATCAGTATTATTTTAATGAAATAAAATGGATAACTGTTATTATTAGAAAAAACTACAATAGAAAAAAAAAGTTTTTTTTAAATTTTTTTATAATTGCATCTCTGAGGTGCATAAGAAACCTATTAAACAGCGAATATTTCCCTGACGTAATAAGGGCATCGTCAGAGCGAACACAGTGACGAAGCTAACGCACTTCGGTTAATGTGCTACCTGAGTGTTTAGCTTTTATTAATTACTTTTGTGTGCAATTTACAATTACAATATATTGTAATATATACAATATATTGATTTGTTTTCAGTAGATGGTAATATATTTCACTCATATTTGTCGGCCTGACTGGCCGAGCGGTTAACATACCCCCCCCCCTTTCCGCTCAACAGGTTGTGGGTTTGAATGGGCATTGGAACTTTGTAAAAGTCATGCGCCAGAGAAGCACGATAGCTCTTTGAGTTTATAGGACTTATTGTTTTTATTTTATTATATTAAAAAAAAAGGTACATTCTAACTCAGAATTTATTCAAATATGGTAGAACTACATAAAAAATTGCATATTGGGATATTTCAGTGGAAATCTATTTTTCTTTGCTCCTATATATAGAAGGGAAAGCCATTTTGTTATTCATCATGTAGCTTCCTGACTTTATGAATTAGCCAATATCCTGCTTATAACTAGTTTCAGATTCCTCCATCTGTCTTCTCTGTATTTTTAGCCAGAAGATTGATAGAGGGGAATAGATTTTCCAGCACTATAAATTAAAGATGCCAATTAATTATATTCTCACTTTAATCCTTTATCCGAGTGTAGGCAAGCAAAGTTTACCTGTGAAATCAGTTCACAACTGGGTTACTTGTATATAGAGGCTAATGAATTTGCATCAATTTCTTTAGTATTCCATAATGCAATGCACATATTCTTATGAACATGTATGATGCAAGAGAAAAATAGTGCCAGTGGTTTTGAGGCAGTATGGTGTGGGATAGAGGTGAATGGAATAAAATACTTAGTAGGATGTTGTTATAGACCTGGTAATGTGGATGGTAGTGAATATAAAATGTTTAATCAAATTAGCCAAGCAAATAAGAAAAGGGTGATCATTATGGGTGATTTTTAATTATGGCAGTATAGACTGGGATGATGAAATAGCAACTGGAAATAAAGAAAATGAGTTCTCGAGGTTTTCCTCGAACATTAAATAAGGTAGGTGTGAAATGGAGGACTGAAGAGATTAAGCATGCGATACAAAGAGTCCCCCCCTCCAAAGAAAAAGAAAAAAAAACACTAGACAAATTTCCAAAAAATCTTTTCCTAATTAAAATTCATTTTTTTATTTATGTCGTGTTGTGCCTTCTATTTCTATACTACTTATGAATTAGCGATAATTGCAAATGCTCAGTCATAGGTCGTATGCGATGCATAGTGTGTATTCTCAAATCATCTGCTAACCCCCTCCAAGATTAAATCCTGAGTGCGCTACTGCACTTCTGGGTGTAGCTCTCGCTGATGATACCTCTATAAAGGTCTAAACTTGTTTTGGGTAGTGGCCCTTCTCATAATGTTTGGCATTATACATGTCTGTAAGGATATGTGCATTTCAGTGTGGGATACTAAGGCAATTGATGTGAATTCATTAGCGTCTATATACGAGTAACCCAGTTGTGAAGTGATTTCATGTGCAAACTTTGTGTGCTTACACTTGGATAAAGGGTGAAACTGAGAATATAATTTCATTTTACGCAAATTATGGACTTTACAACAGTGTTATAAATAATTATTTTAATTTCCCACGTTTCAATCTTCATATTAGGTCATCATCTGGAGTATACGCATAGACAAGCTAAATTACATTTCACATAGTATGCTGAAGAGACAATGATTTGATCAACGGTTATTCTACTGGTCTGTAGAATTAAATGTGAAATTAAAATTACAATAAATAAAATAAAATAAATTAACTACATCAAAGCTATATTCTATTTAAGACAGCATCAGGCCAGTAGAATAACCATTGATCAAATCAATGGCTCTTCAGTATACTATGTGAAAT
The DNA here is from genome assembly GCF_054136105.1 of Typopeltis vanoorti. Classification (NCBI taxonomy): domain Eukaryota; kingdom Metazoa; phylum Arthropoda; class Arachnida; order Uropygi; family Thelyphonidae; genus Typopeltis; species Typopeltis vanoorti. The sequence goes on along the minus strand of NC_143556.1, from coordinate 73,951,107 downwards.
GTAATTTAGCTTGTCTGTGTGTGTGTGTGTGTGTGTGTGTGTGTGTGTGTGTGTGTGTGCGCGCGTGCGCATACTCCAGATAATGACCTTAATATGAAAGCTGAAATGTCAGGAAATTAAAATAATTATTTATAACACAGAGTAGCGTCCATAATTTGTGTAAAATGAATGCTGATCACAATGTAACACTAAAGGAAAGGAGAATATAATTTCTTGGCATCTTTAATTTATAGGATAACCAAGCGAAAAAAAAACTTTAAACATTGTCCAACACTGCTTTGAACTCTCTCTCTCTCTCTTGGACTTGATTTTACCAGTCTCTTTGCTGATGCTTTCAATTTCTGATTTCTTGTATATGTACTTGTTCCATTAAAAAAATTTTTTTTGAAATATTTGACTTTCCTGCAGAGAGTATACCGACATGCTGGAAGGAATTTATTTTTAGTTTGATAAGTACATGGAATAATTAAGTAACAAATCCTACAAAGTTTTTAGGAGGCTGATAGTTTCTCATGTGAATCTTTGTCATTTGATTTCTGTGGGTTTTTCATAGTGGATAGAAGGAAGAGGGGTGATATTGATAGAGACCAACAAGTTAGTAAGGGGGTTGTTATAGGATCAATGTTGAAGAGATTTTACAGAAAACAGTGGGAGATCAGGGGAGAACAAGAGGTCATCCCTGGAAGCTGTATAAGGAGGGTGAGAAGCAGGTTTTTTGCATGCAGAGTTGTGAATGATTGGAATGCCTTGCCTGAGAGTGTGGTGTCTGCAGAGAATTTGAATGTGTTTAAGGCACAGTATGATGAGCTGTGTATGATAAAAAGACCTCCTACATAAGTCTCTTAGATATTGCTCCCCATGTGCTTGTAGAATGAACACTCTTGTTAATACATGCACGTGAAATGACCTATAGTATGTCACTGCTGTTCTTGGGCAAGAGGTTATAAGAAAAGAAAGAATCTTAGCTGTTTCTTTGGACAGCTGGTCCAAAGAATACAGATAGAAATATTATTTATTCTAATGCATGCAGTTTGTCTTCATCTTTCATTGTAAACATTTTTGAATGGGCCAGTTATCCACAGTCTAAATGTATAATTCTTAAAATAATCAATCTTGACTAACTACATAAAGAAGATCTGTACTTGTTTTTTAGGAAGTTTTCAGTATACAGCAATAATATATTAAAATGCATCTTAACTCATGATGTGATGCTATACTACTACTACAACAACATAAGGCATGATGCACAGCCCAGTGTTAATGATTCATCATATTTATCCAATATGAAATGTCAAAGTTAAAAATTTTATCTCTTTCAGGAGTCAGAATCATCTGAATCAGAAAAGAATGGAATAGCTGTAGCAGACCAGCATAATGGACAAGTTTTAGTGGATGAGCAATTCATTGTCAGCAATGAAAAAAAGGATAGTGCTGCTCACAAGGAACGTGGTAATTGGTCAAGCCCATTTGAATTTTTTCTTTCATGCCTTGGCTACGCAGTTGGACTTGGTAATGTGTGGAGATTTCCATATCTATGTTACAGAAATGGTGGAGGTATGTGCTTGAATATTCCTCTCACTTATTTCATATATGAAGTCTTAATTAAAGTAAATGCATAATGTTTTGCTTTAGTTTAGTTTTGTAGTTTCACTGAATGTAATGTCATTTATGATATAATAGAGAATATTTTTGGTCTTTCATTGTTGGTTATCTCCAGTGAATCTGAAGATTCGTTGCCAGAAGCCCACATCAACAATTATTACATATGTCATATTCCTCATTTAATTCACTATCAGAGCACTCGTGACTACTTCTGGCAATCTATTCTTGTTAGTCACCATTCCTCCAGCAAAAAATCTAGTCCTCATCCTTACCACACTGTTGCACAACTTCCAGAGGTCACTCAGTTTACTTCCTACTTGTCATGTATTGAAAACTTTATTTTACATTAGTCTTATAGTAACTTTAGGAACTTATAAGATACTACTCATCTCCTCTGTTTCACCTATCAAACTTTGCAACTTGCACACCTTCAATCTCTCCTCAGAGGAAACATTCCACAGACGTAATCTTAATCACTTGTCTTTGGATCTTAGCCACCTAGGAGGTGGCTAAGATCCAAAGACAAGTGATTAAGAAGACAAAGGTTAAGCATGCATAACCACTGGAGTATCATTTAATCTTAACGCAAACCATGGAATTAAGATTGATTAACTGATGCTCCTGGAATATAATTGTATGAGCCTGCAATTTAAGAAGTATGTGAGAGGGATTGAGTGAGCTTATTGCAGTTGCGTGAGCATTTGTGCATGAACTTATTCTTTTATATTATTATTACATGATTTCCTGTATATGATTTTTAGTTGTATTAAAATGCATTATTTTAAATCAAAGTTTATGTTCTGTTGTTTGAGACCGACTTACCACTTATAAAAGTTCGAACCTGTGTAAGTGGGGGGGGGGGGGACATTTGATGTAAGATAAAGAGAGGAGCTGCGACTGCACACCACATGTTCCCAATGCTAAATGATATTGTCGAGATAGTTAGTAGAGGGCTTAAGTATCAGGAACTAGTTACCAGCTGGCACAGTCGATCTAAAATAAATAAATTTGTTGGAAGCTAACTTCTGGTGCAAGTAATCTTAAGATATAAAACTATAAATAAAGATAGAAGTAAAGAAACATGAAGACAACAAATTCAAAATCCAACAAATCCATTAAGCTATATTTTGGCCACTTATGCAGTATTCCCTCTTAACTTTAATTCCTTGCTCACCACTTCCTCCTCAAATAACTATCATCGTGACAGTCAGTGGAATACACAGTGTAATATTTTTATCCCAAAGTACATAACCTTACACTTTGCCACATTAAACTGACAACTGCCATTTTAAATTATCCTCCAGGATCTCCACATTGCATTTATTAACTATTGCCCTCCCATTTTACATCATCATCAGCAAACAATTGAATACTCTCCCTTAAATCATTCTCTATAATCATTAATACACAACTTAATAGTATATAGCCCTGAGGCACTCTACTAGTCATCCTCATACTACTGGATTTTGCTTTACCATATACTACTCTCTGGTCAGCCACTATCCTGTACATGCCATTAGCTTTATATCCATTCTCATTTGCTCCAACTTACATAATTTTCATGTGAGTTTGTCAAATGCCTTTGTAAAATTCAACTGTATCATGTAGCCATTTCCTTTTCCCAACTAAATTGTCACTCTGTCATAAAAGTGAGTAAATACTACAGCAGGCCTAACCTTTCGTAAAGCTAGGAATGTGATACTCTATCACATTCCTATCCATCCATTACTAAATTCTGCTTTTAACCATCACTCCTGAGATACCAATTAATCTGTAATTTGCTTCTTCTATTTATGTCTCCTTGATGTAATGAACTCTCTTACCCTTCTTTCACATACTTGAAACCTTTCCAGATCTAAGACCCATTTTAAACTAAACATCTTGGTCAGAGGCACTACCAGTTTTCTTGCATATTCTTAACAGTTGAGCCAATGTCCCATGCAATCCCATTGCTTTGTTCATATTGATCTGTCATGTTGGCAACTCTGTCTTCACCTTGATGATACACTTTTGCAGAATGATCTCTTAGTAACTCAACTATTTCTTATTCTGTCACTTTCCTGCCATCAGCACTGATTTAAGTTATTTTTCTATAATCATTCTTTCTCTTAATCACTACATAGTAGCAAAAAACTCTTCAGGGTTTCTTTTGATCTGCTTAGTTAATTTCCTTGCATAAGCTTATAAGCCTGCCTTACCATGCTGTGGCCACCCTTTTTGCTTGTACTTTGTATTATGGATAAACTGATTTCCTTTTTTGTTTTATATTTCCTCCAAAATGTTTATAGAGCTCTTGTTGTGATTCAGAATGTGCAGCCTGATGCTGTTCCTCTCAAACAACTCCTGACTGTTTTCCATGCACTATCGATGTTCTTCCCTTGTAGCATCTTATGCCATGGCACTTGAAGCTTCCTCCTGAGATTGTCATAATTGCTAGCTTTGTTGTTTCACGCATGTCCTATCTTAACCAAAAATTTCATATGTTTATCAACCTCCCTTGATTGGAGGTAGAGGGACAGTCTTGGTTATAAATACATCTGATATAGCTGAAATACTCATCCCCCTTTATTTCTTATGCTTCTGGCATTGGTGAGCATGCATTAATTATTGTAATAATATAATTACCAATCCATTCAGATTGAAACCTGAGAAACTGCATTTGATATTACGTGATCATTTCTTTACTCATTTGTCCCAAGGTGGGCTGACCCACACTTGACTGCATCCCTCTCCCCAATACTTTTAGTTTCTGTAATTTTGCAAGTCTAAGTTCTCACTTTACAACATTTTCTCCAAACATCTAACTGCAAAACTATTCAAGTGCAATTCATTTCTTTCTCTATCAAATTCACTTCGGACATCCATCTATAAAATGCACAGGACTGCAACTTTACATTCTCCTACTCATCTGGCATCAATCCAAGCTGGATAAAAGCTTGGAATCAAACTTTTATCCAGCCTGTTCCTAAAAAAGATGATAAATTAGCTATTAAACTGTTGTCCCCTTGATCTTGTCTGTGTCTCAGTACTCTCAAAATGATGGAGAAGGTTGTCAACAACAAACTTTTTCATGACCTGGTGACTCATCAGTTTAATTAGTGATTAGCAGCATGGATTCTGTCCTCATTATGCAGTGGATCCCCTTGCTGTCCTTACCCACTTTTTAAAGGAACACAGACCACAGAAAGATTTGGAGAATCTCATTTGATCACTCTTGATATTTCTAAGACATTGTAGCTTCTTTCCAAGCTTCCATCTTATCCTTTCCTTTATGAGTGGATCATCAACTCCCCTTGGGTCATTCATTTGTGTCAAGATGGGGGGGGGGTTCTCTATCTTCTGATTTTTCCATCAGTGATGGGAGTCACCCTAAGGATTTGTGTTTTTGATCTACTCTTTTTTTCCATACATCAGTGATTTTTTTTCATAATGTCTAGTTCATATCATAGCTTTGTTGATGATAATACACTCATTCCTCTTCATCATTCACCAAACCATAAAAAACTTAGATGACTCAGGCTTCAATATGATCTTCTATGGTCAATGCCTTTAAACACTAATCTAGTTTAAAGCATTTTCCATGTTCCAATAAATTCCAATGTTACCAAAACAATTACTTCTTTCAGGAAATAATGCATTTCCTGGAAGATAGAACATGCCTCCTTTCCCTCACTTTGATAATATTCTGCTTGTCAATCAAGATCAGATTTTTTTTTTTTTCTGACTCTCATCTAGCCTATCATGGCATATAGGCCAGTTTGTGTGTCATCAGTAGTTAGTAAGATCTTGGAGAAAGTAGTGAGAGACTGTATACAGCATTGGGCAGATGAGGGTAATGTTATCTGTGAGAGTCAACATGGATTTGTGAAAAGGCACTCTTGTTTTAGCAATATGCTAGCCTTTTATGATAAAGTTAAAAGAGCATTAGATGAGGGAAAGGCATATACTGCCATTTTCCTAGACTTAGAAAAGGCATGTGCCAGGGTGCCACATGATAAGCTGATATTCAAGTTGCAACACATGGGTCTGGATGTCAGATTGGTCAATTGGATTCAGAATTGACTGTCCGATAGTATCAGAGAGTTGTGTATGGTGGAGCAATATCAAAGAGGCAGAAGGTTACAAGTGGGGTTCCACAAGGCTCAGTACTGGGACCTATATTGTTTAACCTTTATATCAATGACATTTTCCATGGATTGCAAGGGGATATTCAGTTGTTTGCAGATGATGCGAAGCTGGGAAAGGTTATTAGTAAGAGTGCAGATGTGGTAGCCCTGCAAGAGGATTTGAATAAGCTAGATAGATGGGCAAATGAATGGAGGTGTCAGTTTAATGCAGCAAAATGTAAGGCTTGAGGTTTGGGACACATCGATGGGATGCTGCATACTCTATGGGAGGAGTTAAACTGAAGGAAGTAGGGGAGACAAGAGATCTGCGGTTGATGATTGATAGAAACCTGAAATTTAGGGGACATATTGCAAATGTAGTGAAGGTAACACAGAGGATTGCTGCAGTAATGAGAAGGACACTAACCTGAAGAGATAAAATGGTCATCATTCCATTGTATAAGACTCTGATCAGACCACACTTAGACTATTGTTCTCAGATCTGATCTCTAGGATTTGAAGGATATAAATTAATTGTGGAAAGGGTACAAAGGTGGTGTCAGGACTGGATAATGTTAGTTATGAGGATCAACTGAGGGAGTGTGGACTGCAGAGTTTGGCGAATAGGAGAGGTGATATGATTGAGACTTTTAAACTGTTGAGAGGTGGTTACAGGGTTGACACTGGGGAGTTCTTTCACTTGGTTGAACAGCAGGAAGGAGTTATGACAAGGAGCCCTCCCCGAAAGTTATGAAAGGAAACTGTGAGAAAGAGGGTAAGGAGTGGTTTCTTTGCATGGTGGGTGGTTGAACCGTGGAATGCATTGCCTGATAGAGTGGCGAGAGCGAGAACGGTCAATACGTTTAAGGAGTAGTATGATAGTCCTTGTGTTTCCTAGGAGGGATCTCCCTCGATGAGTCTTGATAGACTTATATTTCTTAGAAAGGACCTCCCATGATGAGTCTTTTGACTCCATGGAGGCCTGAATAATAATAAGCACATCACACCTGTAGCTTCTTTAGCCTCCAAAAAAAGCATGATATTCTTTTTTGTTCTTAACTTTAATTCTCTCCTCAACTCCAAAAACTTCAGAATGCTGATTGTATCCAAAAGACCCATGAACACAAGCAGCTGATCAAGATTCATACTGTTCATCTCCAAGCTTACTGCACCAACATACATCCTTTTCCTTTATTCCATATAACTCTCTCCTGGAAATAGTCTTCTCCATATCCCCCAATGAATATCATTTGATACTTTTCAAAAAATACATTAACAAATTCCTTTCTTCTCTTTAATTGTTTGCCCAGCAAGCATTATAGATTGTGCTATTGATCTTTACTTCTCATGTGTAATGTTCATATCAAACAAAAACATTAAATAAATGAAATAAATTTGTATGATTTTTGAACAGGTTTTCTCTTGGTATCTTATGTGTCCTTTTTCCATGTCTTCAAAATGTAAATACATATTCTTCTTTCCATGATTTCTTAACTGTCATTATGAATACACCTCCAGAGAGCTCAAGTAATATTTGAGAGAAGTCATATTTTAGACATTCAAACACCTATCATCATCATCATCATCATCATCTCTTCTTGAATACATTTACTGAAGTTGCATTCATATCTAATGGTAGCCCATTCCACACATCTTGAGAAGAACTTCGCATGCTTCCTAACACATTTATCTAGGTTCCATGGATTTTGGTTTATCATAGACTACTCTTTGGTCAGCCACTACCCTGTCCATGCCATTAGCTTTATATCCATTCTCATTTGCTCCAACTTACATAATTTCCTTTGTAAAATCCATGGATGATCCTGAGGTCTATCATCATAAGCTGCAAAATATTGTTTTGTATCTATACTTTTCCATTACTAATTTGTATGTTTATATCATATCTGCTCTCTTCCATCTATTTCTCAAATTTTGCTGACCACATTTCCTTACTCTGTTCTCTTTTATGTACAGTGCCATAAGCCAGTTATCTTTGTTATTCACTGCTGAATCTTTTCAGCTGCCTGTATTATTGCCTTGCAACTTAGATTATTATATCTATGCATTGTAATTCAGATTCTGATTTATAGCTTTTTCAAGTGAGAGAAAAACTTACTTATTCTTCTTATAAGTTAGTGTTCTCTTTAACAGTGCTGTTATCCAGTGCATTAATTTAACCATGTTAGCAGTGTGACTCCTAAACTTTAATTCACTGTTCACAGTAACTCCCCAATACTCTAGTTTTATTGATTACTTCCACCAAATTCCCATTTATATAATATTATCTTTACAGGCAAAGTAATGTCCTCCATCCAAAATGCCTAACTTTACATTTGGCAACATTGAACTGATATTCATTGTCATTTGCCTGTGTAAACAGCCTGTTGAAATCAGGCTGCAAGAATTATGTATCAGCTACAGTTGTTATAATTCTCCTTGACTTAGCATCATTAGCAAATAAATGAATATCACAATCAAGACCCTCCCTAATATCATTAATATATATGCTAAACAACAATGGCCAATGTACAAAACTGGGTGACACACCACTAGTCCTCCTCATAAGCTCAGCACCACCATACATCACTTTCTAATACTGGTTAACTGCTCTCTAATCCATGCTACAGGTTCATTTTTGCAAACCCATTCCTTTTGAATTTGTATGACCACCAATGTGGAATCCAGTTAAATGCCTTAACAAAATCCAGAAATATTGTTATATATCTATTTCCCTTATCCAACTCTACTGTCTCTCTGCTTTACTTTTTTCTTCTTTAGCAGATTGCTAAAGCAAGACCTTCCTTTAACAAAACTATGCTATTTTCTATGGAGGATCCTGCTGTTATCTAACAACCTTTTGGATATGATTCCTAATTAGTATTTGTGGTATGGTCATATTGATGACCACACCAGAGACACTAATTACTGTCTAATTCTCTGCATCAGTCTTAACTCCACCATGTATAATGGAATTATCTTCTTCCACTCATTAGGAATCATGCATATGCTGAGACTCAAAGTGAACAACCAGATCATGAGCATTGCTAGCTGTTTTGCACATTCCTTCAGCACCTATGCCCAATATCCTATCCAGTCCAACTGCTGTATTTGACTCAAGCTCTTGTAACAGCTTGAATACTTCTAACATGTCTGCCTCTATTCTTTCTTCTGGTTTTTCCCCTTGGCATCCAGAGAACTAATGGATCTTCTAGAATATATACACTCTACTAAAGTGATCATTTAATAACTTGTTACTGCTTGTGTATTTGACTTTTCTCCCATTTACATTCACTAAGGTTATTCTTCTTTTACTTGCTACATAGCATAAAATTCTTTTGGATTTTCTTTGGTGAATTTCTTATCATAATCTGATTTTGCCTTCCTCACCATAGCATCAATCTCCTAGCCTGTTTTTCATAGCCCTCCTGAGTCATTACTTTTTTATAATATTGGATCCACAGCAGCTGTTGCTTTAAAGTGTTATTCATCATTTTATTTCTCATGCAATTAATTCTCCTAACTCTAAAGGTGCAGTCAGATATACCTTCCTTTAGTCATCCTTTGACTAATTTCCATGCACTGTTGTTTCCTCTGCCTTGCAGTTTCTCATGTTGAGATACAGCTGCAAGCAGCTTTCTCAGTTTATTATAATTGTCTGTCTTATAATACCACATCAAACAGTTGCATATATTATCATCTACCAAGTCAAAGCTGCTTGCTTACTCTCTCTCTCTCTTTACCAATTGGAAACATACTGACTGTTTGACTTCAAGTAAAAATCTGGTCTTAATAACTGAAATTTGGCATGAACCTAACTTGTTCTTACCTAGGTTTCTTTTCAGTTTTTCTTAAGTCTTCTCTTAGATATGCTTACCTGGAGCACTCAATAGTGAAATTCCTCTGTAATTCTCATTTTCATGTTTATTTCTGCTTTTACAGATGAATATGATAAGAGCTCTATTCTGGTCATCTGGAATTCATCTTACTCAGAAGGCGTCATGATTATGTGATATAGTCATTGCAAAACTTTTTCTCTCTGTATTTTGAGCATTTTCGGTTGAATTTTTCTTTTTGCTTTTGATGTAAAGATGGATATAGTAGTCCATTGTTTAGATCTAAGTTTTTTACAGGGTAGTCTTAAAAGATTGTAAGAGTGAATAAGGAGGAAAAAGATATTAAGCAGATCTAAATTAGACAGGCTATACAAAAAATTAATGAATAGAAGAATTTGGTATTTTGGTTGATAGGAAATTTAAGTTCAGAAATCATTGTAAGACAACTATTAAAGCTGAGGAGATTGTAAGTTTAATAAAAACAGCTTCCCCTTGTAGAAAGGAAATAATAACATTATGTATCTAATCAGGCAGATATATTATTGCTTTTATAATTTCTAATGGATGTCAAGAAAATGAAGGAAATTCAGAGAAGATTGACTGAGTGTTTGTAGAGAGGGATTGTATTGTATCATAATAGTTATGAGGATTAGTCTGTTTAGTTGTAAAATGATGATGAATTTATCTAACATGGGAGAGGAGGAGAATTAATTGTTTATATATGGAAAGTGACTAAGTTTATGAATGTTTTATTCAGAAAAGGTTACATGCTAAACTGCAAAGCAGGAAATTATGACCATCTGAGGAGTATACTGAGTTCAGTGGAATGGGATAAGTTGCTGGATGGACAGAATATCACCAGTGCATGGGAAGCATTTAAACAATACTTAAATGATGTAATATCGGAATGTGTCCCGAGAGTTTAAAGAATAAATAGAGTAGGAATCAAATGGATGTGTAATCTTACTAAGCAAGAGATTCGTTTTCCTTTCCTTTGATGGCTTTTTCTTTTCTAAATGTTGAAATGTACCAAATAAATCTCTTGATTGCATTCCTCTTGAATATTTTTTGTCACTGCTTATCTCCAGACATCTGCATTACCATGACTTTTGTTTTGCTTTTGTCCAGCTATCTAGCCAACAAACGAGGTCAGTTGGATAGTTGAAGGTTGGTTAACTGAAAGTACAATTTACATAGTATTGTACCAGGAGTTACTCAACATGCCAACCATTCAAAGAGATTGGTTAATTGTAGGTTTTGCTATTTGAAGATAACTGAGAGATTGCTAATTCTCTCTACTAGTGAGAATCAAGTTAGCAAATGTTTTGATTAGACATATAACTGTTGGCAAAGTGAATGCCATACTCGCTTCACTTTCTGCAAACATATTGTGGGTTCAAATCCCACTGTTGGGATGGATGTTTTTGAATGACTTTTAGGTGATACAGTTTTCTTTTTCTGGTATGAGACCAGTACTGTTGTTTTATTGGAGGCCTGGGAAAAAAAAAAAGCCAGGTTTTAGACGATCTAGCCTTAGTCTGCTCACTATTTAAATATGATAGGTTTGTAACTTTTTTTTATATGCAAATTCACATACAAAAAATTGTATTCTAAGTAGAAGATACGTGTGTGTGTGTGTGTGTGTGTGTGTGTGTGTGTGTGTGTGTGTGTGTGTGTGTGTGTGTGTGTGTGTGTGTTTGTTCCTTTTAATAGTAACCCTACTAGGTGGTAATTTATTTCCTACATGCTTCATTGAATACAATGTATATATTACATATAGCTTCCCGGTACTGATTAACATTTATATATATTTTTTGTATCAATATTCATTTTTACATTTATATTTTCACATCTATGTGTACGTCCATGCGGTTAGCCTAGTGGCTGTGCGCTTTACAACCATATGCCTGGGGAAGGAGTGTCCTAGGTTTGATTCCCGTCACCGACGTGAGGAACTTAAGAATCTTCTTCAGCCATAGCCAAGTTAGCTGGTCTTGGGCATGGACAGCAGGGTTTTTTCCCCCAGTTTATCTGGGATTTTTCATCCTGCAAGCAGGAAAACTGGCCCCGTGAACACACGGATCTACAACCATAAATACTTAACCCCTCATGAGGGGGCTCAACTTGCCCCAATAGGGACAGGGGAGAAAAAGGGAGGAAACTCCATACAAATAAAAATAAAATCTATATGTACATATTCCGAAATTTACATCCATATTTATATTTTTATATATACATATATTTACACTATACAATTCTCACAGTGTCATCAATTAATGTTACATTACAATGATTGGAAGTTGATTTTATTAGCAAAATTAAATAATTATGAGTAATACTTTTGGATAAATCTCTGTTTTGACACTGGCCACTCGTCTCCAGAAATGATGACATGTTGTGTTAGGGATATCTGGGTGGAATCCAGTTGCTGACAGTCATAAAGTAAGTGATCAACAGTCTGTTAAAGGTCCAGACAACAAATGCATGATAATGCATGATGGCAATTCCAGGATATGGAATCTGTGTAGGCAGTGTCTTAATTTTCCATGTCCTGTTAATATCATGTTTAAAACTGGAGAGATGGCATGTTTTTATAGCAGATTTTGAGTACTTTTGGTAACTTATTTCTAACCATTCATTTATGGCTGCTTCTTTAGCCAGTTGATCCACTCTCTCTCTCGTTTCCTGTCACCCCCAGTATGTGCCTTCACTCAGCAAAGCTGGATTTCCTATTCCTATGGAATGAGATTCCAGACTAGATTTTTTGTCTGTTCTATTAATGCTATATGGTTGTTCTGGGTTTTTTATGCCATCTATAGTGCTTTTACTGTCACTGTAAATTGTTGCCGTCTTTTGATGAAAGGCATTGCGTTCTAATATATTAGGACTAATATACGGTGTGATATACTAGGACTGGCAGAGATGTGATGGACATTATCAGGAGAGAGAGAAATGGATACAAAGTCATATGGTCAGGACATGACATGAAGCAGGAGTTGACTTCCTTCTTAACAAAAGAGCTAGAGAGGCATTGTTAGGCTACAAACCAGTCCAATGAACGAATCATAACAAGATTTCAAGCAAAACCATTTAACATATCAATAGTCCAGATATATGCAGCCACATATGACAGCACAGATGAGGACATTGATTTATTTTACAAAGATCTGATAGAGACAATAGAAACAATACCAAAGCAAGATGTACTAATTATTGAAGGAGATTGGAATAGATAATGATGGTTGGGAAAGAGTCATGGGAAAATATGGTTTCAGAGAAAGAAATGAACGAAGTGAAAAAATGTTAGAATTTGCTGTGGATCACGAGATGATGATCTGTAACACAAGATTCCAGCAAAAGGAGTGTAGAAAATGGACATGGTGATGGGAAAATCAAGAACATGATTGATATGATCACGATTGAAAGAAAATGGATAACATCAGTACAGCAGTGTCGAGCTTTTGAAGGAGCAGATATAGACTCGGACCATAGTTTAGTGATCACAAATATCAAGTTGAAATTAAAAAAAATATAAACCCCATCATCAGAAATGAAGAGATACAGCAAGAATAAGTGAAGCAGAAATAGGAAGAAGGTACATAAGTGTTTAGAAGAGAAACTTAAAAGTGTGGACAAAGAAAAAAATTCGAATCTAAGAGTGAAAAGAGCAATGAAGGTGATAGAAGGTGCAGTTGAAGAAACACTGAAGTTAGTACAGGAGAAAAGAATGTTGAAGATAAGAAGGGATACATCAGAACAAATAGAGGAGCAATATGGAAAAAAGTGTAATGAGGTGAAAAAAGCAGTCAGAATGGATAAGATGAAATGGTTAGAAGCCCAATGCAATAATATAGAATAGTACTATGGAGAGCATAAAACAAGGGAGGTATACAAAATGATTAGAACCATTAATAGAAAGTGGCAACCAAAGCATACCACAATTAAAGATGAAAAAGGCAAAGTATTGATGAATAAAGATAAAATTGTACAGCTGTGGACAAGATACTGTAGTGAGTTATATGGAAAAAAAAACTAGATAGCAGCGTTGGGAAACTGACCGAAGAATTGAAGCAGATATCACCACCAGGTAATGAGTATGAGATGGACATTAAGTATGGTTACAGAAATGCATAGACTATGTAATATCGTATGGAAAGAAGGGAAAATTCCAGAGGAGTGAGTGAAATCGATATTAGTGACATTATACAAGAAAGGAAATAAGCTAAAATTTTTTACATTAACAATTGCCTTGACAAGTCACCTTGGTAAAGTGATGATGATATTGACAGAAAGAGTGAGAACACAATTGGAAGCATACTTTGCAGATGAACAAGCAGGATTTAGGAAAGATAGAACTACAATTCAACAGATTTTGACAATGCAGGTAATAGCAAAGAAAGCTAAAAAAAACCATATATACTTGCATATGTTTATCTAAATATATATATAAATTCGGATTTTTCAGAAAGCATTTGACAATATTGAACAGAAAGTGACATTAGCAGTGCTAGAATCCTATGGAATTGAATTGATAATTCTCGTAGACAAGCTTATACGTTGGTTATGCATTACTAAATCACTTAAGGAATTGACAACGTAGATAAGAATATAAATTAAATTACACTTTAATAAATATTTCCGATGTTTCAGCAACGTCACATTACCATCTTCAAAAAAGGAACTTACAAAAAAGGCATGTGCACATAGGCACTACAACACAGTAACTGAGAATGAAGTGATGAAGCTATTGTTCTCCTAAAAGTCCTAATGGTGTCCCCTAGCAGGCTATGTAGGTGTTCTTGGCCGTTGGGCCGAAGGTGTGCTGATGTAAGCCTCCCAAATTTGGGGCAGTCTCATGCAACCAAATTTGTTGAGGTTTGGAGAGTTTCTTAGGGCTGAGGCTGATTCCATGAAGTCTTTCGAATTTGAACTTGCTACGGTGTATAACTGTAGTGCTCTTCCACCGTGTTCTGTGGCATGTATCCAGAGCATGGTCTGCAAGACCAGAGTGGCTGTACTTGTGAAACCGGATGTAGTCCTTGTGTTCAGAAATTCTGATATTCACTGTCCTGTCTGTTTGGCCAAAGTAAGACAGTTTATAGCTGCAAGGGACCTGGTATACACCAGGTAGGTCTAGGGAAAGTGGTTGGTCTTTAGTGGAGTGGATGAGGGATGCCAATTTTCTGTATGGTCTGTAACAGGAGGTCGTCATGTTTTTTTTTAAGATTTTGGTAATTTTTTCCAAGGTGCCTCGGATGTAGGGAATAGTGATGGATTTAGAGTAATCCTTGTTGTGAAAGTGGGGGAGGGGGTGTTGTGGTTTGTTGGTCTAAATCCATCACCATTCCTTACATCTGAGGCACCTCGGAAAAAATTACCAAAATCTTAAAAATACATGACTTGACCTCCTGTTACAGACCATACAGAAAATTGGCATCCCTTTTCCTCTCCAGTAAAGACCAACCCCTTTAGAACAAGCAGACATAGTAGATAGGGAGACCCAATATCACCAAGCATTTTCATCGCACATTTAGAAAGTGTAATGGACAAAATGAAGGAAGATGTAAAAGGCATGTCAGTGCATTGGATGAGAATTGCAAATCTGAGATTTGCAGATGACATTGTTATTATTGAAAAAGATGAAAGAGAGCTAAAAAAAAAACATTGAAACTGTTAAATGGAAAAGGGAAGCGATTTGGACTTATGAACTTGGAAAAAACAAAGACAATGGTATTTGGTGAGAAGAACATGAAACAAAAGATACAAGTGGATTGAATTGATATAGAAAATGTAGAACAATTCACATATTTGGGAAGTAAAATGACATATGATTTGGACTAAAAAAGAAATTAAGATCAGGATTGCAAAGGGAAGAACAAATCTGAAGGCCATATATAACATCTAGAAAAGTAAAGTGATCAGCCTGCAAACAAAACTAAGAGTACTGGAAACATGAATCTTTAGCAGTGTACTGAATGGATCTAAAACATGGGTAATAATTAAGGAATCAAGAAAAAAGAATTTTGGCATTTGAAAGAACTTGTTACAGGAAGATTCTAAGAGTAGGTTGGGTATAGAAAATCACAAATGAAAAGCTCTATTGGAAGATACAACCAAAAGAGAATCTAATGCAGAAGATTATAAAACGAAGCTGCAATTATTTGGACACATCTGTAGAAAGAGTGAGGACCGTAAGGTAAAGACATTTATGTTTTGGTATTATGGATGTGTAAACAGAAGAGGTAGACCATATACGGAGAATTGTTAGATGACATAAAGAACTGGTGTGGAATGGGTGTACAGAAACTGTGACACTGTGCACTGGACAAAGAAAGGTGGAAGAAGATAGTGAAGGAGGCATCAGACACCAACGGGCATTGAGCCCATGGTTTGTGATGATGATTGAGTTCTAATAATCAGAGATATGCAAGTGAATGAACTATAGCAAGTTGTTCTGCTTGGTTGTTGAAACAGAGGAGGATGTAGTCTAGAGCAGCATTCTTGTCTATAATATGCAATGAAAGCACAATCAATGTTTTCTTCAGTTTTACTTCCTTCAGACCAGGTTGGTGGTGTGTGCAATATACATGGGTGCCGCAGAAGAAAAGACACCTAAAAGATCTCAAAAAATATGAAAAAAATATGAGATAAGAGTTTAAATGAACAATGAATGGTAAGAATGGTAGATATAATTACGAATGTACGTCGTCTTCCGTTCAGGCCCTTTCAGATCTTCCCAGAAATGAACAAATGAATTCTGAAATTGTATCCTGGATTCTATCACTATCACCAGATTCTATCACTGTAATTTTTGATTAAAATTTAAGAAAATATACCTAAAATAGTTCATCTTTATTTTTTGATGTATCATAAATCAACTTATGATTAATTGTTGAGTTCCGTGTAAAAAAAAAATTTGTATAAGCAGGACTAATTCGTAGGTAACATTATACTGTAAAGCAGTTTTCATTTGTTTTTCCATTTCCTGTTCGTTTTATTCAGACTTTATTAAAAATAAACTTTTTTGGGAAGGCGCCAAACATTAATCGCACACACAAGAAAAATACTAGGCGCCAGCTCTGTGTGTGTGTGTGTGTGTGTGTGTGTGTGTGTGTGTGTGTGTGTGTGTGTGTGTGTGTGTGTGTGTGTGTGTATTTATATATATATATATATATATATTTTTTTTTTTTTAAAGAATTGAATGACTAGAACAGAGATTTAAGTAAAAAGGTTTTAATATAAAAACAAGACTAGTTTCGGCTTGTAACAGCCTTCATCAGGTGACATTATAAAAGAAAGAAAAAACACTGAAGCTTAAATAAACTATGAACATCATAGAGAGTCTCTATACGTAATTGACATTAAATCGTTGTGGTTGTATTTAAAGCTGTTCTTTCGTTTATTGTATCGTTGGGAAAGTACGTGCTAGTAGCATCTCATGAATGCCAGTACATGATTAAAGCCGAATGACTATCTGGGAGGTTGTAGCTCAAGTTATTTAGATGAACAGGATTGAAAATGATTTCCCTAGATTCTACGATTTTTCTCTCTAGTTCATCATTGCAATGGAAGATGTTAGTAGATTTTTCCCAGCAGACTTTGTGACTTTGGCTTTCATCATTAGGATATGACTTGATAATGCACTGACTCGCTGTCTCTTGTAAGTAATGTCCCTCATATATTCTTTACTGTAATATATATATATATATTTTTTTTTTTTTAAAGAATAAATATTTAATGACTTAAACCGAGATAAAATATGACATTTTAATGAAAATGATACAACTAGTTTCAGCCTTCTTCAGGTATCCACTAAAGGTAGAACACAGTAATAAAAATTTAAGTTACAAAAAACTGAGAATTACAGGCAAACAATGCAATACATAATTGACACAAAAACGTTGTATTTTCAAGTTGTTCTATCTAATGCGTTATTGTTTGTTGCATGCGAGCTTGCAAGTTCTCGTGAACGCCAGTATTGAACAACTGCAGCATGGCTATCAGGGACGTTGTTGTAACTCAAATTGTTGTTCAAATGTTCAGGATTAAGGAGGATTTCCCTGGACTCCACAATTTTCCTTTCAAACTCATCACTGCAGCGAAAAATGTTTTCGGATTTATCCCAGCAAACTGAGTGACTCGGTAGATCATCATGAGGATTGTTTGAGAAAAGAACATGACTGGATAGGGCAGATGCATGTGATCTTTTATAGGAGATGTCTCTCTTATGCTCCTCTATACAAAGTTCAACAGATTTGTTAGTCTGTCCAAAATAAGGAATATTACAATCGCACCATAAACACCTGGATATTTCAGGTTGTGATGAATAAGCCTCGGATGGCTTATAAGAGAACAGACTTTAGTGAGTGTAGTGAAAAACATCCTGATGTTGTATTTTTTAAGGACTTTAGCCAATTTATTGGAGACTGAACTAATGTAAGATATTGAGATGCTACCTTTAAAATCAGTAGTACTAGGAGGAACCTCCTAGCTGCCTAGGAGGATCCAGAAGAAATGTCTTAATCATTTTTTCAGAATATCCATTTTGTTTAAAGATAAGAGAAAGGTGATTAATTTCTTTTTTGAGCTCATCTGGCTCATTTAAAAGAGAGCGTGCTCTGTGTCCTATGGTAGAAATAGTTCCGAGCTTTTGTGGTGGAAAGCGATGAGATTGATGTGATTGGGTTTTCTGTATATAGAGATTTCAAATCTATCAGAGCACCATGTAAGAAATACAACCAGGAATGGAAGGCAGTTATTTTGTTCTAGTTCAGCAGCGAATTTTATATTAGAATGCTGGTTGTTAAGATGATGAAGAAAATCCATTGGAATACACACACACACACACACACACACACACACACACACACACACACACACACACACACACAGATATATATATATATATATATATATATATATATATATAGGAATTGTCACTTTCAGAGCTTTCCTTCTCCTTAATATATATTCTCTCTGTTTGGTGAGGCCACCTATTCTAGTGAAGCACACATTTGTTGCAATTTGGATAATGTTGGAATTTCTGTTGTTTTCCGGAAGTGACTTCATATATAAAAGAATTTTTGCATTTTCAAACAGATCAGTGTTAGACCAACAATAACACAAGCTGCCTCAAAAGATATTGCACTGCATTCTTTAATTATTCATATGACTATATGGCATTGAATGCTGTTTAATTTTTGTTAGTTTTTCTTCGATTTTGGTGCATATTTCTATATATATACATAGCTCCGGTATATATTGTTTTCAGCACTCGTTGACTTAATCCCCCGCTTTATCCTTGCCGTCTTGGTTAGAAGGTTTACTATTTGTAAGGTGTTCTTCAGCATCATATGAGATGTGCTTGTTGAAGATAAATATTTTATCTATTGTTACTCCTAGGTATTTTAGCTCACTGACTACCTCAAAAACTTCCCTTTTTTTTTTAGGAAGACCGTTACCAGTTGTTTTGATTTTTTTACATGAGGTGTGGAGCACTTTAGACTTGGTGCTATTGAAGGTAACTTTCTTCTTGTGTGTGAGAGAGAGAGAGAGACTTGTAGTGTCCTTTTGGGAGACAGGCTACTTTTAAAGATATTAAATACAGCATAGTAAGTTTCTTTGAATTTTATTTTAAAAAATAAAGTAAAAAGTTCAACTGTAGTTGACTCTTGCTGTAGTCTAATGTGCAGGCATTACAGAAATGCTTTACTATATTAGATAGTTTGCTATAGCGAATTTTCTTTTTAGAATAGCATTGTATCTATGAGGATTTCATTTGAGACTTTTTCATAGTTTGTCATGATGATGTTTGATATAGTAGACTGTATTAAGTATATACTATGAAATGTAAGTTACTCTAGTAGTTTCATTAAATTTCTTTTCATTGTGATGTTCTAAAATGATCAGTGTTAATTATTATATCTTCATGTTCCCACTAGCAGATTTCTCAGAAGCAAACTTCCGAAAATACTTGTTGAAACTGAATTTCTTTCTTTATTGTTTCTTAGCCAAATAAGAAACTCAAAAGAGTTTCATGCTGAATATAGAAATTATATAAAGTTCAGTGATTCCAAGCATAAGCAAATATGCTTGGAATCGCCAAACTTTATATAATTTCTATATTCAGCATGAAACTCTTTTGAGTTTCTTATTCGGCTAAGAAACAATATGGGATGTAATATCCCTTAACTTAAACAAGTTATATGTCGCCGAATTGAAGCCTTTGGCTCTTCATATATTTATGAATTTCTTTCTTTATATTGCAATTTTTATTCCTAAGCATTAGTAAATTAGTTGGTGATAAGAGTCCTTTTGTGTTTATTTGCTATATAAATAATAACAGTAATAGTAGGATTAATTTTAGTGGTGCTGATAATTGAGCGATTATTTTATTTATTTTTATGATATTTACTTTTCCAGGAGCATTTCTCATACCATATGTTATCATGCTAGCTGTGTGTGGTCTACCAATGTTTTTCTTAGAGCTTTCTTTGGGTCAATATCATGGAAAGGGTCCCAATATAGTTTTCTACAATTTATCGCCAATCTTTCATGGTAAGTTTATTTTTTTTCTTCTTTTAATCAGTATTTTCAGAGAGACTTAGTGTATCTGTAGATAGAAACTATCAAAAAATATGAGATTACAATTTCAGACTGTTTAGGAAACCCATCCACTTTTAAAATTACATTCTGCTATGAAGCACTAAATCTCATATAGCTGTTTGTCCTTCAATTTTTTTTTTTATTCCATTTTAGAAAATTTTATATTTTCTAAGATGTTTCATATTGTTAATCAAATCCTATTTGTATCAAGACTTGAGCATAACATTTGTAATAAAATGGGGATGCTTCAATTTCACATAATTCTCTTATATCTTTGAATAAGCAGGGATCTACCATTGCAGGCTGCAAGCAGTTATAAATAGTATTTTTCATTCTCAAAAATAATTTTGTCACTTTTTTTACAAAAGCTGAACATGTTTCAGCTAGTCTTGGTTGGCTGAATGGCTAACATTTGTGTTCTCTAACCAAAAAGCTGTGGATTTAAATTCCCACTGTGGGCATGGATGTTTTGTAAATGTCTTTAGGTGATAGTATTGTCCATTATGAAACTACACCTTGCCTATTGAAGGCTTGAAGTGGCTTGAAGTTTATGTTGGATCTCCAGAATTGAGTTTCTGGAGATCAAACCTTTTTGTAATTAATCAAGTTTTTCATCCAACAAAAGTACAGGAGCATGCAAGAAACTGGCAAGACCTATATCCAAAACCTGGATCATCAAAAAAAAAGATGAACAGCAGTTTATATCACTTGAAATGAAATTTATGAGAATTACAGGATATACATTACTTGACTGTATGAAAAACAGATATAATGAATAAACTAAGTATGATACCTATAATACAATATTATTATTCAGGCCTCTATGGAGTCAAAAGACTCATCGAGGGAGGTCCCTCCTAGGAAACACAAAGTCTATCATACCACTCCTTAAATGCATTGACCGTTCTCGCTCTCACCACTCCATCAGACAATGCATTCCATGGTTCAACCACCCTCCATGCAAAGAAACCACTCCTCACCCTCTTTCTCACAGTTTCCTTTCATAAATTCCAGGGATGGTCGGATGGTCCCTTGTCATGACTCCTTCCTGCTGTTCAACCAAGCAAAAGAACTCCCCAGTGTCAACCCTGTAACCACCTCTCAACAATATATCTAGCAATATAAAAAAGAAATGGTTACATCATGTAAGCAGAATAGACAGGACTAGGATACTTTGACAGATTCTTCAATCCATCCCAAGAGGAAGGAGAGACTACCAAGACCAGCCAGAAGGTGGTAATTGACTGTAACAAGCCACTGGGCCTGCTACTACTGGACAGGATGGAACTGCAGTTAACCATTCATTAACCTTCCAAATGGCCAGGACGTCTATAGACGTCCAGCTAAATCTGGATATGATTCAGCCCACCTGCTTAAAGAACCAGGATAAGAAGTGCAATTTGACCATCCTGTCCATTAGAAGGTGTGATAAACCCTCACGCTGAAGAGAACGATTAATCAGATTATCTCATGTTCATAGATACCTCTCAGTTGCCTATAACAAGAAAAGCACATCCTTGTTCTATGCTGATCAACTGGATTTTAGTTATATAGGATAGACTAAAAATAGAGAAATTATTTATTTATATTTTTGTTTTCTCTTTTTATTGTACAATACAATTTTAATTTCTGGACAAAATAAAGGTCTTGCATTATTTCTTCACTGAAATATTGCCTTACCTTGGAGAACCAATTTCATTTTTAATTTTTTTGTGCTAATTTTTTTCTAATCCCTTTCTAGACAAAACATTATTCTTTGTTCTCAAAGAAATTAATTCATGATGATGAGTATTTGAAATATTCTTTTAAAAAAAGAAAAGAAAACCGGCTGCTGACGTTCCAGATTATATTATTTTTATTTTTGTACAAAACCATCGAAATCGAATAATACTTCACAGATTTCCTTTAGGACATCTGTGAAGTATTATTCTATAAAGCAAAGTTGCTCCAGCAACTTTGCTTTATAGAGAATAATGTGAAATTCTTTAATCATATCACTAAATTTTTTCTTTATATTATATAGTAATCTACTGTTCTTTGTACTTTCACTTTCTTGGTTTCCCTGTATAATTGGTCATTACAAAATGAAATTAACAGTTAAAGATATTTACTGCATAATTCAGATATTTTATTCTCCAATTTTTAAAGTAAGCTATACATTTGCTTATTTTTCTATCAAATGTGAAATTTCATTTCCTTTCACAATACAAATGAACTTTATTTCGACTTTGATAGCATCCTCCTCCTAATCTCCTCCTAATCTGTGTCAAAAATAATTTTTTTGACACAGAAACTAAGTTTTGATTATTATAAATTTGCAAATTATAAATAAGAAAATATACATATTATTTCCCTATTATTATAAATCAGGAAGTTATGTGACGTTGGGTAATAGGGGAAATTAATATTTAAAAAGGCTATTCCCCTGACATGGAGAACATAATCCTACTTATAAGCTGACAGAAAAAGATAATCGGATTGAATCTATGGGAAACGACCCTGGAATGGAAAAGGGAAAACGAAAATGGAAACGACAAAATATAATACACATAGCAAACTGGAATGTAAGAGGAATAGCATATAAAGAAATAGAATTAGACCAGTTATTAAATGAAAGAAATTTTAAAATAGCAGTAATCACTGAAACAAAAAAGAAATTAAAAGGAACTATGAGAACTGAAAATTTTAATGTGATATACAGTGGA
The DNA here is from genome assembly GCF_054136105.1 of Typopeltis vanoorti. Lineage (NCBI taxonomy): Eukaryota > Metazoa > Arthropoda > Arachnida > Uropygi > Thelyphonidae > Typopeltis > Typopeltis vanoorti. The sequence goes on along the minus strand of NC_143556.1, from coordinate 73,928,256 downwards.
GTCGACAGAGACCAAAGAGCACAAGCAGGAGTCATGATTTGGATTCATAACTCCCTTTTAAAACAGTTAAAATATTATAAATTATGGAATGAAAGAATAATAGAAGCTAGAATAAAAATAGATAGAGGCTATTTAACAATAATTGGTTTATATGCCCCAGAAGAAGGAAGAGAACAGGATAATATTCATTTTTATAATCAGATACAAAACATATATAATAAAATAAATAAAAATGACTACATAATTTTAGCAGGAGACTTAAATCCAAGAATTGGAAACACGAAAATTAATAATAATATAGGAATACATGGAGAACATACTTCAACAGGAATGGTAAAAAATTGATTGACTTTGTAGTTTATAATAACCTAAAAATAATGAATTCCTTCTATAAACATAAAGACATACATAAATATATTTGGGCAGCAAGAGGATGGAAATCAATATTAGATTACTTCATATTAAATGAAAAGACATCAAAATTTTCACTAGATGTTAGAGTTCACAGAGGATATGAAATAAGCAGTGACCACTTCCTTGTTAAAATAAAATTAAGATTACTATCTAAATGGCTACAAGTAACAAGAACAGAAAGAAAAATTGAAACATTTGTTTATAAAACTAGACTGTTGAATGACACAAATGTACAATGGCTATATGAACAAAGAATTAACCAATATCTAGATAAAATAAAACAAAATGAAGAAATAGAAATAGAATGGCTTAATAAAAAATGATACTAAATGCAGCAGCAAATGAAAGCTTAGGAAAGACCAAAAAATTCAATAAAAGAAAAAACTGAAGATCTGGGATGATACAATCAAAGAAATAATTAAAAAGAAAAAAGAAGCCTATCACAAATGGTTAAGCAGTAAAAGATTAGAAGATGAAATAGAATATAAAAAAATAAGAGCCATAGCTAAAAGAGAAGTCAGAAAAAGACAGAGAATCATGGAATAAATTTGTTTCTAATTTAGAACATGATTTATATAAAATAAGACCTAATGTATATAAGCTTTTGAAACACCTAAATGCAGATACCAGAGAAAACATAAAATTAAACACTGAATTGAAATTAGAAGAATTTCTAAATTACTATACAGAACTGTGGACAGACAAATATTTTAAAAAAGACAACTGGCAAACAATTAATGAAAAGGAAATAACTGAAGAAGAATTAGAAATCAGCCTGAAAGAAACAAACGGAAAATCACCTGGAGAAGATAAGCTAGGTTCAGAACTATATAAATACGCAGGAACAAGATTCAAAGGAAGACTTATTATTTTTAAATAAAATTTACTCAACTGGTATCTCCCCCCCCCCCCCCCCCCGAATAGAATGGAAAAAAGCAATTGTGATTCCTATCTTTAAGAAAAGTAATAGAGATGACCCTAAAAACTATAGAGGTATCAGTATACTAAATTCCTGTTACAAAATATATAGCAGAATCTTAAATAACAAACTAATGAAATAATACGAAAACTTTATTCTAGAGGTACAGAATGGATTTAGAAAAGGACGATCATGTATAGACCCAGCCTTTTGCCTAAAATTAATAATAGAGAAAAGAAGAGAATATAATTTAGAAACACATATTGCATTTATTGACTTTGAAAAAGCATTTATTAAAAAGCATATTGCATTTATCGACTTTGGAACATATCTGAAAACAAACCCCAACTCAACATCACCAGAGTTAAAGATCGGTACTATCAACATAAGAAGCCTGAATGGCAAAGAAATGGAGCTTGCTGAGGAATTAGATAAGTACCAGATCGAATTAATAGGGGTGACTGAAACAAAAAAGACAAAAACTGGTGAGATCTTTCTGAGCAACAAATACAAAATGTTATATTCAGGAAATGACAAACAAGGAAAAGAAAGAGTAGCCATAGTATTCAACACAAAATATGAGGCTAATCTTCTTGAATGGCAGTCAGTCTCAAGTAGAGTAATGTGGGCAAATACGAGAATGGGGAACTGGACAAAGACTTATTTGTGCCTATGGTCCCACAGAAGGTTCTACTAAGGTAGAAGTGGAGGAATTTTTTGATACTTTAGAGAAAGCAACTGACACAATGAAAAAGGAAAAGTTGGTCCTTGTTGGTGATCTGAATAGCAGAGTAGGAAATGATTGTGAGACATACAAAAATATTTTGGGAAAATTTGGAGAAAAGAGCAAAGCTAATAATAATGGCAAATACCTGTTGGATTTCTGCTCAGGACATGGACTGGTTATTACTAACACCATGTTCCAACATAAAAATGTGCACAAATTCACATGGAGAGAAGAGGCAAGGAATAAGAAAAGTCTCATTCACTATGTTATTGTTGATAGTGATGTTTTCTCCTTGGTGCAGGACACCAGAGTGTACAGAGGATTTGAAATTGGAAGTGATCACTATTTAGTCTTGAGCAGGATAAAATTGAATTTCATATTGAAAAGAATAACATGTAAGAAAGTTTTAAAGCCGAATAAAAGTTGAGCAGCTCTCAGATGTGAACTGTAGACTGAAATACAGAAAGATTATTGAAAAGAAAATGAAAGAGTTTGAGAACAGGAAACAAACCTTGGAGATTCAGTGACAAACTCTGAAAAAAACATTGATTGATTCTGCCAGAGAGGCATGTGGTGAGGTTGTCTGCAAGGATAAAAAAATCAGAACTCCCTGGTGGACACAGGAGGTTAAAGAGGCAGTGAAGGAAAAGAAGAAAGAAGAATATCAAAAGTTCCTGTCAAATAAGTCAGCTTGTGCTCTTAGAGAATACAGAGACAAATGCAAGAATGCTAAACAGTGTGTAAAACTAGCTAAACAAAAGTCATGGGAGGACTTTGGCAAGAATATAGAAAATAAATACCAAGAAGGTGGCAAAATATTCTGCAGGTTGTTGAAGAAGCTTAGGAATGCAGGAAAGAGTGCTGTAAAAGGAGTTAGAAATGATAAAGGTGACATGAAAATGGGAGAAAAAGATATCCTTGAAGTATGGAGTAATTACTTTGAAAAACTGCTAAATGAAACAAGCAGTGATAACAGCACAGTGGTAAAAAAAACACTGACCAGGCATGCAGTCAGGAATACATATCCATACTTGAGTAGAAAAAGCCATCAAAGGCTTGAAATGTGGAAAGGCAGCAGGAGTAGATGATATTCGACCAGAAATGCTGAAGTTTGGTGGTATAAGAGTCTTACAGTGGCTGCACTGCATAGTTCAGAAAGCCTGGACAGAGGGATGAATTCCCGATGAATGGAGTAGAGCTCTCATAGTACCCATATATAAAAAGGGAAATAAAACCAAATGTGAGAATTACAGAGGTATTTCCTTATTGAGTGTTCCTGGCAAGATCTATGCAAGTATACTTGAGAAACGGTTGAGAAGAATTGTGGAAGAAAAGCTTGGTGAAGAACAAGCTGGATTCAGGCCAAATAGAGGCTGTCAGGATCAGATCTTCACTTTACGACAAATAGTTGAGAAAGCATGGGAATATAACAGAGATCTGTATTTAAGTTTTGTCGATTTGGAAAAGGCATATGACAAGGTACCAAGAGAGAAGCTATTCAATATGCTGCAGTTATATGGTGTCAATGGGGCATTATATCAAGCAATACTTAGTCTTTATTTGAGTTGTAAGTCAGCAGTTAGAATTGAACGAAATACAGGAAGATGGTTTAATGTTAAATCTGGTGTGAGACAAGGATGTACATTATCCCCTCTGTTATTCAATATCTATATGGATCACATTATGAAGGAAAGTGGTATTAAAAATGATATCAAAATTGGAGATGTTAATGTCAGCTCTTTGCTTTATGCAGATGATGTTATACTTCTAAATAAATCCGCTAAAAATCTGCAAGATTCTCTGACTAAATCAAATAGCTGTTGTAATAGATATGGTATGAAGGTCAGCATTAAAAAGACAAAGACAATGAAAATAGGCAGAATCATTGAAAATGTCAACTGTGTTGTGAATGGAGAACCTGTGGAACAAGTGAAACATTTCAGTTACTTAGGCATGATTTTTACTGAAGATGGTAAATTAAATATAGAAATAGACAACAGAATCAGCAAAGCTGGTGTGGTAGGAAGTCAATTGAATAAATTCATATGGAATAAGAGAGAAATTAGTAGGAACACTAAATTAGCTGTATACAAGACAGTGTTCAAACCAGTTTTAACTTATGGATATGAGAGCTGGGTGAGAAGTAAAAAACTTGACCAAAGGCTAGAGACCACAGATATGAGAGTCCTTAGAAAGATTATAGGCATGAACATATGGCATCGATGGCAATATCATATTAAAAACGAGGATGTTAGGAAGGAACTTAACATTGTGAGCATCCAGGAATGCGTTAGCAGAGCTAATCTCCGGTGGTATGGTCACCTAAACAGAATGGGCGAAGAAAGATTAGCAAAACAAGTGTTCTCTGCCAGGTTGGCAGGAAAACGACCCAGAGGAAGACCAAGATATAGGTGGATTGATACGGTACAATGTGCCTTAGACGATAGAAATATAAGATCTGATAATGTTGGAGTCTTGACAAGTAACAGACGGATTTGGAGAAAAATTGTAGAAAAGAAGTTAGTAATGATGTAATTTTTTTCATGTAGTACTATCATATCCTGTACACCCATTGAGGGTACATGGCAGGAATTTGATGATGATGACTTTGAAAAAGCATTTGACAAAATTAAAAGAAACATATTATTTAACATTTTAAAAGAAAGACAAATACCAAATAATATCCTAAAAACTATCACAAGTATATATGAAAATAATCAAATACAAATAAGATTAAATCACGAGCTATCATATACAAGAGAGATAAACCAAGGGGTCCGACAGGGATGTCCCCTCTCAGCAACTCTTTTTAACATCTACTTAAATGAAATAATAATAAAATGGAGTAAAAATTTACACCAAGGAATTAAACTTTCATCTACAGTTAACTTAAACACTCTCCTCTTTGCAGACGACCAAATAATAATTACAAATTCTGAAGATAACTTACAGAAAGCTATTTTAAATCTAAATGAGATATCCAAAGAGTATTGTATGATAATATCAACGGAAAAATTAAAAACTATGGCCTTTAAAGGACAAGATCCAGCAAGAACTAAAATAGTAATAGATAACAACAAGATCTTAGAACAGGTGAATTCATTTAACTGCCTAGGATGTATGATCACATATGAAAAAGATATAAATGTAAAAATTGCAAAATATTTAAAAATAACAGGTGTAATTAACTCTATATTTAAACCAAACCTAGTTCAAAAACAAACCAGGCTAAAAGTATACAATACATTAGCCTTACCGGTCTTAATGTATGGAAGCGTAATCTGGACAAGGAAACAAAAAGACAAACAAAGATTAACAACAGCAGAAATGAAGTTTATGAGAAAAATTGCAAAGTATACCCTATTTGTTCACAAAAGAAACAAAGATATTATGAAAGAATTAAACCAAGAACCAGTAATAGAAAAAATTAAAAAAATATAAACATAAATGGATGGAACACGTTCAAAGAATGAAAACAGAAAGATTACCAAAACAAGCCTTAAAGTACAAGCCATTAGGAAAAAGAAAACCAGGACATCGTCTTAAACGATTCACCGATGACTTCTAAGGCCGGAACAGGCCATGCTAGGCCTAAATCCTTGATACGTATGATGATGAATATTTAAAAACACTGTCATCCTACAAATGCAATATCAGAATATGCTTCGAATGTCTGCTAATCAATCAGAAAGATGGAAAAACAGAACAAGGAATTTCTGCCTGTAAAATATTCAGTTATTGCAAGAGGTACTTTAGGGTGCTGCCTTCTGGGGATGTTCTTTTGATCTGGTTCCCAGTGGTGTTGGGGGTGGGGGGTTGGTAATCTCCGTTAGTCTACAACTTCTTACTGTGCAGAAAGGAATATTAGAAAGTATACCCAATATACAATTCATTTGTGAGATAGCAAGCAAGAACAGCAATAGCAGCAATTTTTATCAAGATAATTATCAAATAATTTAGAATTTTTCAATAATAAAAGTGAAACTGATTACTATAAATAAAGAAATCATTTTTGGCATAAATACTTCATCAGCCTGTAAAACAAATGTCAGTTTTACTGTGTTAGGATATCTGAACAACAGAAAACGAAACAAGACATTCTTGCTTGAGGCAATTTAGTGCAACTGCTAAGAAACTTTCTGTCTTGTGTTTCTCAAAAGAGTAATCTAAGACTTTTAGATTTTCCTCTAGGTAAGAGGATTACTGTCCAGTATTTCTAAGACGTATTTCAGAAATAGCAATCAGCAGAAATAGAAGTAATAATATTTAGATTTTTTTTTAAAAAAAAGAAACAGAAATAACACAATTGAAATTTCTTTGTGTGGGTTTTAGATGTTGAAAATACAGCATAGTATTTCTAAATCTTAGAATAATTTCAGCAGACTGCTGATTTCAGACTCAAAGAAAAAGTACAGAATTAGAAGCTTTGATATACAACAATATTATTGCTTTATTTCTTTTGTCAAAACGGTAAACTGAAATAAGAAATCTTGAATACCATCTGAAAGCTATAGAAATTTAAAAGTAGTTATGCAACTCAGTTCCAGGACAGGAGAGGGGGGGGGGTTGCAGTAAAAAATCCTAAAAATGAGCATAAATTTTTAATCATTCCACATCCTTCCTATTATATTTTCAACATATCTACAGTGGCTAAGCACTGGATATTATAGTAATGTGCATCCTACAAAAAAAAAACACCTCTGTTGCAATTTTCAGCAAAAGAAGGATGCGAAGAGACTCTGATAAAATACCATTAGGTATAAATTTTTGATACTAAAAAAGATACAATATCGGAAACCGAGTAATGCAGTTTATAATCATTTGTTGTTCATAAAAAAAGAAAAAAAAAAAAAAAGAAAAAAAAAACAATCATTCCTGAAATTGAAATGTGACAATCCATATAAAGGTATTTTGCAAAGAAAGAAAGCAAAATGTCATATTTATTTCACTAAATGTTATTTAAAAATATAAATATTTGACAAAATATTTTAAACATAAACAAATATTTGGAAATTCGCGAAAAAGAATCTATACTGTCAGTAAAGTGGAAGAAATTAACTATTACTAAAGTATATTCATTGCAAAGGCTGATCTATGGTCATTTCAGGATTGATTATTTATTTTGGCAGTGTGAAACTTCCATTTTTGGAAAGAAACACAAGAAATAAATTGTTCAGCAAAAAAAAAAAAAAACGATCAAATATCCTACTACAGTGAAGAAAATTCGAAGTAACAGAGAGTACATGTAAAGACAAGTGACACAAAAGTCGCTCGACCACAGTTAATCCGCTAATGGCTCTCAAAGCGCCATTAAGGGATTAACAGCGGAGGAGAATCTTTTCACTAAACAAGATTTAGAGAAAAGATTTCACTAAATCTTGATAAAAGATTTAGTGAAATCTTTTATCAAGTATTTAATACTTGATAAAAGATTCTATCTTTTATCAAGTATTAAATACTTGATAAAAGATAGAATGCCGATGAAGTTTTTGATCCATGAAAAAGTCTGCGCTAGTCTTGCTGTTTCATCTACCTTGGCCGGTAGGAGGGTTAAGGAGAAACTGGAGCAGTTTCTCTTCCATGCCGGCACTGTATAGTATGATGACACTGAAGAGATAAAATCTCCCAGTGTCTTCCATGGATCACCTCTTAATATACAGCAGAATACTTACTAGGTGGTGGTTTTGGATTCATAACATGAGACAATTGTCATTGATTTCCCAAAACCAGAAAAGATCCAAACTTACAATTACTGATCTATTGCTTTGACCAGCAGGCTGTAAGACTTCGGAGAAAATAGTCAATCTACTGGGTCTTCCACTGGGTCTTTTTTTCTGCATCAGACATTTGTTTTACTAACCTCTTTTTGTTTAAGTGACCATACTACCTTAGAAATTAGCTGTTCACACATTTTAAATGCTATCTAACTGGAATGCCATTTTCCTCTCTCTCTCTGATCATTCATTTCATGTCATGGTGTATTTGTTTTACTAACCTCTTTTTGTTTAAGTGACCATACTACCTTAGAGATTAGCTGTTACATTTTAAATGCTACCTAACTGGATTGCCATTTTCCTCTCTCTCTCTGATCATTCATTTCATGTCATGGTGAATGGCTTCCTCTTGTCAGAATTCTTTATCGACACTGGAGCACTCCAAATTGCCGAATTCTCAACCTTCCTGTATATCACTGGCTTTCTCTCTAATTTGAAATTCTATTCATTGTTTACTGATGACAGTACTATCCATTACTCTTCTTCATTTGAGAAACCTTCTGCTCACATAATTCAAGCTTCAAGATTTTCTGTGATCAGTATTTTAAATACTGATCTTCGCACCATTCTCAAGTAAGGTGATGATAATCTAGTGAATTTCAGTGATGTCAAAATACAGTCTGTCTTATTGTTGTTTATTATTTTAACGGTATAATAGAACACAGAAACTAAGTGAATAATTAATTTATTAACTTGATGCTGATATTTCGCTGGTGTTATAACCAGCATCTTCAGAGCACAAAAACACTGTTTGTCACAATACGCAAGACTAAAACAACATGGTGTACTTAAACAAAATTGTAGCAGCAACACAAAGACTAGAGTCCTGATTTTGGCACCCTCTATCTGAAAAAAAAAAAAACGCTATCATATATTACTAGAGTCCTAGCAAAGTGCTAGTTTTTCTTAATATGACTGTCTTCCAGATCTTCGGCAAGTTAATACAGCCATATTTGTTGAGATTTGGAGTGTGTTTTAGGGGCTTCTGTTGCCTCTAAGAACAATCTCTCTGATTTATACAGGTTTCTGTGCAGTACTTTTGTGTTTTTCCAGTTGATCCTGTGTGCAGGGGTATCCAGAGCATGGTCTGCTAGTCCCGACTTCCCATAATGATAATTCCGGACGTATCTTTTATATTCGCTGATGCGGATGTTCACGGTTCTTCCTGTTTGACCATAGTAGGCTTGATTGCATGAGCAGGGTACTTGGTAGACTCCTGGATGTGATAAAGGAGGAATGCTGTCCTTGGGTGAGCGGATGAGGGTGGCTAATTTGCTACATGGTCTGAATGTAGTGCATAGTTTATGTTTATTGAGAATTCTTTAGATCTTTTTGGATGTGCCTTTAATGTAAGGGATGGTGACTGTTTTGTTGTAGTTCTCTGTGGTGGGTGGTGGGAGGGGTTTCTTAGGAGTGTTTAGTATTTTGTTTATTTTATGTGGATTGTAGCCGTTGGCCAAAAAGGTGTGGCGTAAGTGAGTGAGTTCAGCAGTAAGAGCCTTGTCATTGGAACAGATTGCTCTCGCTCTATGGGTTAGCGTTTTTTAATATGCCATATTGTTGAGATCTCAACAAATAAATAACCTCAACAAATATGGCTGTATTAACTTGCCGAAGATCTGGGAGACAGTCATATTAAGAAAAAACTAGCACTTTGCTAGGACTCTATTAATATATGATAGCTTTTTTTTTTTTTTTCAGATAGAGGGCGCCAAAATCAGGCCTCTAGTCTTTGTGTTGCTGCTACAATTTTGTTTAAGTACACCATGTTGTTTTAGTCTCGCGTATTGTGACAAACAGTGTTTTTGTGCTCTGAAGATGCTGGTTATAACACCAGCGAAATATCAGCATCAAGTTAATAAATTAATTATTTACTTAGTTTCTGTGTTCTATTATACCGTTAAAATAATAAACAACATGTTCGATGAACACATAAGTCTGTCCACACGTTTAAGGATTCTTCACGGAGACGATATCGTACGCAAGACACGACAATATGGTAAGTGGAAGTTGAAATTGGCGCGGCAACTAAACAGGTTAGCCTTCTTAAAGAGGTGCCGAGACACCAAATTAATACCGAACTGTTTTAAAATCAAAAACAAGTTCCACTCGGCCAAAGCCCAACGCATCTATAAATGAGCGAGTGTAGCGCTTTTTCATGAATAGATTAACACCACGCACCTGGAATTAACAAAAGCAAATACAACCATCAGCGCATTATGAGAATCACTGCATAATATTCTAAATACGGAACTTTGGCAGATCTTAGAGAACATCACCGATGCAACGGCAAAAAAAGAATTCGACAGAGTCAAAAACCGGCACCAAAATAAGTTTGAAAATCTCCAATAAAGGAACACCATACAACGACCACAATTACAACAAGACCTCGTCGTCGTGAATCTATCGTCACTCACCTTAAGCAAAGAAGCCATGACTGCTTTAGGTCGAGGGCACAACTTTGCCATAACTACCAAGCAAGTTTCAAAAGCCGAAATAATGGCGTCCATCGAACGAGGAATATACGACCTACCTCCAACAATAGCTAACAACATACGTTTAGATGTGGCCAACATCCTAATCAAGTCCAAGCCTCCCAAAAATAATATCCCACATAAAGAATTCATTGCTATAAAAGAACTACACAACAACAGCCAGATTACCATAACAAAAGCAGACAAAGGAAATGCAACCGTGGTGATGGACACAACTGAATATGAAAACAAAATGCACACACTATTACAAGATCAGTCAACATACAAAATTATAAATCGCAATCGCACCAACACACAAAAGAATAAGGCACGAAAATTATTGAAAAAAGTCACTTCCTGGCCCAAAGACACAGTTAACAAACTCAAACCCTTCCATGTTAAAACACCGAGGATCTATGGAGCACCAAAAATTCACAAACCAGGCACTCACCCCTACGCCCAATTGTGGACAGTATAAATAGTCCCACATACAAACTGGCTAGACATTTAGCGAAGCTACTAGCCACTCTCACTAACAATTCTCCCTCCTTTGTCAAAAATTCAGCACACCTAAAAAGCATCTTGCAACACCTTACCCTAAAAAGCTCAGACTTAATAGTAAGCTTTGACATCACTTCACTATTCACAAATGTACCACTGATAGAAACCCTCAATCTACTGAAGTCACACTTCCCCCCTGATATATTTGAACTATTCAAATTTACAATACATGCAGGATATTTCACATGTAAAGGGAAAATATACAAACAAATTGATGGGACAGCCATGGGCTCCCCCCCTAGCCAACTTTTACATAGAACACCTGGAAAAACAAGCAATCAATACAGCCACTCTCAAACCAACACTTTGGCTATGCTATGTTGATGATGTACTTGCTATTTGGCCACATGGCCCTGAGACATTGAAAACATTCTTAGCACATTTAAATAGCCAACATCCAAAAATCCACTTTACTATGGAACTGGAAGCCAACAACTGTCTGCCCTTCCTGGATACACTCATCACACGTCTCCCAGATGGTTCCTTATCATTTTCAGTTTTTAGAAAACCCACTCATACAGGCAGATACTTACACAAACAATCACACCATCATCCTTCTCAACAATATGGCATATTAAAAATGCTAACCCATAGAGCGAGAGCAATCTGTTCCAATGACAAGGCTCTTACTGCTGAACTCACTCACTTACGCCACACCTTCTTGGCCAACGGCTACAATCCACATAAAATAAACAAAATACTAAACACTCCTAAGAAACCCCTCCCACCATCCACCACAGAGAACTACAACAAAACAGTCACCATCCCTTACATTAAAGGCACATCCAAAAAGATCTCAAGAATTCTCAATAAACATAAACTACGCACTGCATTCAGACCATGTAGCAAATTAGCCACCCTCATCCGCTCACCCAAGGACAGCATTCCTCCTTTATCACATCCAGGAGTCTACCAAGTACCCTGCTCATGCAATCAAGCCTACTATGGTCAAACGGGAAGAACCGTGAACATCCGCATCAGCGAACATAAAAGATACGTCCGGAATTATCATTATGGGAAGTCGGGACTAGCAGACCATGCTCTGGATACCCCTGCACACAGGATCAACTGGAAAAACACAAAAGTACTACACAGAAACCTGTATAAATCAGAGAGATTGTTCTTAGAGGTGACAGAAGCTCTTAAACACACTCCAAATCTCAACAAATATGGCTGTATTAACTTGCCGAAGATCTGGGAGACAGTCATATTAAGAAAAAACTAGCACTTTGCTAGAACTCTAGTAATATATGATAGCTTTTTTTTTTTTTTTCAGATAGAGGGCGCCAAAATCAGGACTCTAGTCTTTGTGTTGCTGCTACAATTTTGTTTAAGTACACCATGTTGTTTTAGTCTCGCGTATTGTGACAAACAGTGTTTTTGTGCTCTGAAGATGCTGGTTATAACACCAGCGAAATATCAGCATCAAGTTAATAAATTAATTATTCACTTAGTTTCTGTGTTCTATTATACCGTTAAAATAATAAACAACATGTTCGACGAACACATAAGTCTGTCCACACGTTTAAGTCTGTCTTATTCTCTAGAAGAAAGATCCTACTTTACTCCTTACCTTTTGATGATGTTTGGATTTCCAGTGAAGATAAGTTTTTCTCTTCTTGGACTGATTTTCACATCTGTATGAATCCTTCCATAAACATATTGAATTCACAGCTCCTCAACTCCCCACAAAACTCTCTCTGCAGCTTCTAACAATTCCATAAATCCTAAATCTGACTGACATTAGAATATTGTTCTCACATTTGGGTAGTACACCTAAAGCCTCTAAGAATTCTTGACTGTATACAGAAGAGGGAAATCTGCCTAATAGGTGTTACTAAATGAAACAAGTAAATTTTGAGGCAGAGGAATTCACAAGCATGAAATTCTAAATTAGCTATTCTCTCTCTTGAGCAATGTCTGATCTTACAAAAATATAAATGCCATCCTTGTGATAAAAGGAATAAATGCAGTAATTTGGGCTTGAAGATGGACAGTAGTGGATTTCCATTAAGAGTAGATGTCCGGTCTGTATTGATTGTAAGTCTGATGAACTTCATTTGTTAAGTGTTTATGCCACAGATATTGATAAAGTGGTTGTGAAAGTGAGGTTTTATTGTGGAGATTCTGGTTAAAATTCATATACTGTGGTTGGTAGATTGGTTTTTTTGTTGGGATTGATTTTTGATGGAGATGTGTTTTTGTTGCAGCATCACTGTCAGTGTTTGTATGATTCATTATAAGTTTGTTTATAGCTAGATGGAAGGATAGAATGGGAACATGCAGCAAGAGAAGATGCTCTTGAACATGACTAGTCTTCTTGCTATAGTGTGGTTTTGACACTGCCTCCCATGTGCAATTACTGATAATCCTTCTCCAAGCATGACCTGTCCGAGTATGTGGTAGTAAATTTATGTACCAGTAAACGGGGAAGCCTGCTGACTCATTATGGCCAGGTTTAAGTCCATGTAGTTTGGTGGCCAGCCTGTGACATCACAGATTTTACTGATGTACCCTCAAAATGGAGGAGGTTTTGGGTTTCTAAGATGTTTGGCTTGACTTTGAAGAATCATTTACACTGCATGCAGAAGACATAAACCAGAATCCCTGCTCTGGAGAGCAAACATGGCATTCACCAATTTAGATATTTAAAATGTTCAAAAATGATGATAGACAGTTACTTCATAGTTTATGTGAGTAACATCAGTAAATCTTTTATTATTAACATTATCAAATTCCTGATATGTATCCTCAAGGGATGTACAGAATACAGTGTTTGTACTACATGAAGAGTTTACATTGTTGCTAATGTCATATTGAAAATTTTAATTTAAATTAGTCTGTTATGTCAGGATTCCAATATTGTCAGTTCTTATATTTTTGTCTTCCAAGGCACTTCTGACTGCATCAGTCTACCTACATCTTAGTCTTTCTCTGGGTCTCTTTCTTTCCATCCTGGCATTAAACACCAGTTTTGATAACCTTTCCTCTCCTCTCCTGTTTAACTGACCACACTACTTAGATTAGCCCTACTCACACATTCTTGAATATCAGCAATGTAAATTCCTTCCTAATAATAATATTATTATATGGGTAACTCCATGGAATCCATAGACAAATTGAGGGAGGTTCTAAACATTATGCCAAGCTTGGCACTATCCAACATTTGTGCAATATCCATCATTGTTTTGAACACATTCACAGTCATGCACCTACAGAAAACTCTGGCAACCTATTCCACTCTCCAAGCAAAAAATCTAATCTTCACACCTTTGCTAATCATACTCTTTGTCATTTTCTAAGGATGGCCCTGGTTCTCCCATCACCAGACCTGTTCTGAAAAATTTCCTCTGTATTAATCCTGTAAAATTCATTCAGTAATTTTTTGCATCACCAATTTTTTGCGTGTTACCCTATCCTTATAAGGTGCATTCCATAGACCCGCCACTATCTTGGTTACTCATCTCTGGATCCTTTCCACTATCTCCTCATCCCCAAGAAACCCAGGTGACCAGATACAGTTTTAGTTCAGATTAAATCTCCAATTTTGTCAGGTTTAATACCACTTTCTTTCATAATGTGATACATATAAGTGAAGAATAACAGTGGAGATAATGTACAACCTCGCCTCCCACCTGATTTAACATCATTTTCTTTACTTCCTTCAATTCTAACTCAAAACTCAAACATAGACTCAGTATTGCTCTAAGTAAATATCCCAGTTACACCATATATGAGTTGTAACAATTTAATTCCCAGAATGCACCTGTAAAAAAACCTGTGTTCAGAACTATACATTAGTGGCTGCTGTCATCTTCGAAGTAGTCCCCTTGTACATTTATACACTGGTTTAGACGGTGTTCCCATTTTTGGAAACAGGCCTGGAACTCTTTTTCCAGAATACTTTTGAGTTCCTTTATCACATTATGCTGGATATCAGTGATGTCAGAAAATCTTCATCCTTTTTGCACAGTCTTTAATTTTGGAAACAGCCAAAAATCACAAGGAGCTAAGTCCGGTGACTAAGCAGGATGACCTAATCGATTTTTTGGCCAGAAACTCTCACGATGAGCACACTGTGGCTTGGTGCATTGTCATGATGGATGATCCACTTGTCTGGCCACAATTCAGGTCTTTTTTTTCTCCGAACAGAATCTTGTAATCTTTTCAGCACCTCTAAATAGCATTGTTGGTTGACTGTTTTTCCTTGTTCAACGAATTCTTAGTGGACTATCCCCTTGTGATCAAAGAAACACACAAGCATGGTCTTGGACTGCGAACGTGACATTCATGCTTTTTTCAGATGTGGCAAACTTGGGGTTTTTTACTGCATGCTCTAGTATTTTGTTTCGGGATCATACTGGAAGCACCAAGTTTCGTCACTTGTAATTGCTCTCAGAAATGTGCTTATTTGCAGAAAGCTCAGTCGCAAATTGAACCTGCTGCTGCTTCTGTTTGTCCATCAAGATCTGAGGCACAAAGTTTGCAAAAATCATTTGCATATCCAATTCTTCAGTTAAAATTACTCTGTTTCTCAATTCATTTGCAATTCATCAGCCATTAATCATGCAATTAATCATCTGTCAGACCCTACCAAATCTCGCCCTCTGTTCACATTTGCATCAATCATTTTTATTTTGGTTGCCCACTTCTGGGGTCTTCATTCACATTTTTTCACCATCTTTGAATCTCTTATGCCACTCAAAGACAGTTGACTTTTTCAGAGCATCCACACCATATACCACTTTCAACAGCTCCAACATTCAGTAGCAGTTTTATCAATTTTCACACAAAATTTGATGTTAGCATGCTGCTCCAAATTTATTTCGATCACACATTTTTATGCCAAAGTTTACTCACAGATCTCTATTGTTTTTGAAATAGCCATCTAGCAAATGGCTCTATCAGCTTGAGGTTTACGCACACATTGCATGTGTGATTATTACATGATTACTCACGTGACTCCAACCAAATCACCACACGGGCGACACTATGTGGAAGTTCTGGGAATTAAATTGTCGCCACTCATATGTAGTGTTTTGAACAGATTTCCTCTTGGCACCATGTCATATCTGTAAAACTGCAATACACATCCTTATTATATTCTCATGATTTCTCAACTATATGTCTTAAAGTGAAAATATTATCCTGACAACCTCTGTTTGGTCTGAATCCGTCTTTCCTTCACCAGGCTTTTCTTCCACAATTTTTCTCAACCATTTCTCAAGTATATTTGCATAAATCTTATCAGGAACACTCAGTAGGGAAATGTTTCTGTAATTTGTGCATTCAGTTTTTATTCCTCTTTTTAAAGAAGAGTTCTATGAGAGTTTGATTCCAATCATCTGGAATTTGACTATCTGACCATGCTTTCTAAAATTATGCAGAACAGCCATTAAAACTTCTATACTTCCATATTGGAGCATTTCTGGTCAAATATCATCTACTCTAGCTGCATTTCCACATTTTCGGTTTTTGATGGTTCTTTCTATTTCAAGTATTGATATGTGTTCCTGATTGCATACCTGTTGATAGTTGCCTATCACTATGCTGTCATTACTTGTTTCATTTAGCAGGCCTTCAAAGTAATTACTCCAGACATCTAGAATATCTTCATTTTTTGTGTCGCCTTTATCATCTCTGCTTCCTTTTGCAATACTCTTTCCTCTATTTCTAAGCTTTTTCATTAGCCTCCAGAATATTTTGCCAGATTTATTTTCTGTGTTCCTACCAAAGTATTTCCATGACTTTTGTTTCACTTTTGCATAGTTCTTTTCATTTTTACATTTTTTTTCCTGTATACTCTAAGAGTAAAAGCTGACTTACTTGCCAAGAACTTTCGACATGCTTTCTTCCTTTCCTTGATTTGACTTTCTGTGTTCACCATGGAGTTCTTATTTTTCTATCCTTGCAAGCAGTTTCACCACAATGCCTCTCTAGCTGAATCAGTGTTTTCTTCAAGGTTTGTCACTGAATCTCCAATGTTTGGTTCTTGTTTTCAGACTCTCATTTTTTTTCCTGAATAATGTTTGTGTATTTAAGTCAACAATTCACATCTGAAAGCTGCTCAACTTTGATTCATTTTAAAACTTTCTTACATAGCCAGCAAAGGTTGGTCGATTGGTAGAGTCTCTGCTACTAATGGCTTGCAAAAAGTTAAGCAAGTTTTGAGTGCAGTTAGTAGTTGGAAGGAGATAAATCGTTTGATGCTGTTGGCACACTCTCCTCTCGATGAGTCTTGTGACTCCCTGGAGGTGTCACATAATAATAATATTTTTCTTTTCAACATGAAATTAAATTTTATCCTGTTGAAAAATAAACAATGTTCACTTCCAATTTCAAACCCTTGGTATACTCTTCTGTCCTGAACCAGTGGAAAAACCACTATCAACAATAATGTAGTCAATGAGACTTATGTTGAACTCTTGTGAGACTTATTTCTTATTTCTCTCTATGTGAATTTGTACACATTTTTATGTTGGAATATGGTGTTAGTAAGAGCTAGCCCATGTCCTGAACAGAAATCCAGTAGATGCTTTCCATTATTATTAAATTTGCTCTTTTCTCCAAATTTTCCCAAAACATTTCTATATGTCTGGTAATAATTTTCTACTATGCTGTTTAGATTTTTAACAAGGACCAAATTTTTTTTTTTCATTGTGTTAGCTGCTTTCTCTAAATGCCTCAAAAAATTCTATTCTATTATATTATGTGATATTCTTTTACCTATTGCCATGTTATTTGCCATCTTCACTAAAAAGTGTGCCTAAATAGCTTAAATATTTTACTTGTTCTGTGGGCTTCTCATTTTGGATGTACTTGTTGTTTTTAGTTGTCCTGCCTCTTTTTTATAGTCTGTCTTTTTTTAGTGCTGATTTTCAGATTTGATACAGCTGGTATTCAGTTTAGTTAAGGAATTCTGAAGCCATGTACTGATTTATTTAGGAGTATAACATATCTGCTGCATAAAGAACTGTGATTACCATCTCAGATTTTTATATCAGATCTAATGGCACTTTCTTTATGAAGTGTCCATATAGATGATGAATAGCAGCGGAGACAGTGTTTACCCTGGTTTTACATCAAACATCTTCCTGTATTTTTTTCTTCAATCATAACTGATCACTAACAACTTGCATGTAGACTACATATTGCTCCTCTTTTTTTTTTTTTTTTTTTTTCGTATGGTTCCACCCATGAAAGGTTATTAATTAACCTATAATACGTTTATACTGTGGGTGAGCTAAGGAATTCCCCCCCCTTTTATATATATATATATATATATATATATATTGGGTTGGCAAATAAATTTGTTCGGTTTATGCATTAGTACAAGTTTACGGCGCTTCGCCTATCGCCATTGTTGCGCTACCATGCAATGCTATTGCGAAGTTGAAAGGCAACATTTCACATAACCTTTCAGTAAATTTTCGTTCGGCCTACTTCATTTGCATGTGTGTAACATATTTTTAGAAATGGAAGGAAATAACATATATTACTGGCATATTTTGCTTTTTTATTTCAAAAAAGGCAAACGAGCTGTGACGGTCCATAAAAAAATATGCAGCATATATGGGGATGGTGCCTTAACAGAACATGTTTGCCAAATTTCGTTTTGGATATTTCGAAGTCAGTGATGCGCCTCGTGCAGTTGCCTGACTGAGGTTGATTTGAGTGTTGTGAAGAATATCTTCGAAAAAAATCCGTCACAAACAGTGCGGGAGATTGCTGCAGTACTGAACATATCCCATACAAGCGTTGTTGCTATTCCCTTTTATATAGCATTATACATGTCTGTTAGAAATGGAAGGAAATAACATATATTACTGGCATATTTTGCTTTTTTATTTCAAAAAAGGCAAACGAGCTGTGACGGTCCATAAAAAAATATGCAGCATATATGGGGATGGTGCCTTAACAGAACATGTTTGCCAAATTTCGTTTTGGATATTTCGAAGTCAGTGATGCGCCTCGTGCAGTTGCCCGACTGAGGTTGATTTGAGTGTTGTGAAGAATATCTTCGAAAAAAATCCGTCACAAACAGTGCGGGAGATTGCTGCAGTACTGAACATATCCCATACAAGCGTTGTTGCTATTCCCTTTCATATAGCATTATACATGTCTGCAAGGAGATGTGCTTTGCATTATGGGAGATACTGAGACAAGGAGTGAGGAGAGCTTGGTCCACCATTACCACGAGTTGCTTCAGGCGCAAACTTTGTTTGCTTACACTTGGATAAAGGATTAAACTAAACTTATTATAGTCTAACCAAGTGGAAAAAAACTTCCAAACATCTTTCTCTAAATCCAGAGTAATTTAATAATTAGGTGGTACACCTTTTGGCTACTCGTATAGGTAAATATGACTTCTCCATTGCTTCTGCCTTAGCATCACCACTTCTGGGTCTGGCTCCCACTGATGAGACCTCAATTAAGGTCGAAACCGGTTTGGGTAGTGACCCTTCCCTTAATGCATAGCATTATGCATGCTAGGCATTAAGATGTGCTTTGCATTATGGGAGATACTGAGACACGGAGTGATGAGAGCTTGGTCTATCTTTACCATGAGTTGCCTCAGTCCTGAAGATACTTCGGGCACAAACTTTGTTTGCTTACACTTGGATAAAGGATTAAACTAAATTTATTATAGATCCATCTTCTTGTATGGTACTCAAACCTTTGACAATAAGCACCAAAAAAAAACTACAGATCTAATTAATTCCTTTGGAAATACAAGTCTCGGACACTTGAATGGACCATGTCACTAACTCTACTGTGCTAAATCTGGCTAAGCAAGAAAGACTTGTCAGTATAGTCAAAAAAACGAATCAGATGGCTTGGATATTAACTCAGACATCCTGAAGTCTCACCCATTTTGGAATCCCTCATCATGTACAAACCAGAAGATGACAGTTGCCATAGAGGAAGACCATGTAAACAATTTTGGCAATATATCTGTGAAACCATTAATAGAATGAACTGTAAAACTCCATCTGACATCTATCAGTTAGCTCAAGATAGAGAGACTTGGAAGGCCATAATTTGCAATCTTTAATTTTTTATGTAAATCTTTTATCCCTTTTCACATTGTATCATATTATGAATGAACCATGATGATTCTTCACCGAAATGCTAATTTGATTTAAATCATCTGCAGAATATCTATATCACCTTTATCAACTGTGGGCCTCCTTAGTTTTGCATCATCAATAAACAACCAAATATCCCTTTTCCCTTGTGGTCCTAATACAGAGTCTTGAGGCACTCCACTAGTCACTTTTATTTTCCTAGATTCCTGGTAGAAGCATACTTTTCTCACAAAATAAAAAAGTATTTTATGAGAAATTTTAGGATTATTTTAAGAGTTTTCTAAAAATAACTGAATCAGCATAGAAGAAAGCAGTTAGGCTATGACCCATCTCTCACAACTTCACTCTACTCTTTCACAGAAATGTTCAGTTTCTGCTTCTTCCTTTCATGCTATTCATTAGAATGGGCATTGATTATTCCTTACCAACCTTTCCTCACAGTTCAACTCTACACTGATTGACACTGCTCTTCATTCATTTCTTCTGCTACCTTCTTTTGGAACAGTTACTCCTAACAGTTTCCTAAAGAATACAGCTTACAAGTCTTCAACTTCAATGTTAACAAGTTTTGTTCTTTCTCCTGAACTTTCTGTCCATTTGTGGTATTAATGTACTATAGGTCAATAAATCGTGCTAGTCATTCATGTTTTGAAGAGAATTTTTTATATTGCTCCCACCCATGAAAGATTATTCGCAAACCTATGGTACATTTTGTACTGTAGGTAGGCTAGGGATATTTTTTCTATATATATTTGTATTTTTCATTTATGTTTTTTACATGTACTACAAAAAATGTTGAGAAAATTATAATAGAGTAACATATAAAATGAACTTTGCATGCAGTTAATTTTAAACTGTCATTTTCATATAATTTCAGGTGTTGGATATGGGATGTTAATGGTTACATTCTTGGTTGTATTATATTACAACATGATTATTGCATGGACTTTATTTTACACGTTTGCATCTTTCACAAGCAAGTTAGGTTGGGAAAACTGTGGCAATGAATGGAATACTAAAGGTAAGTTTTGTACTCTTAAAAAAATATAAATTTTACCAAATCAAAGTCTCCATTGCTTCCACCTTATGTATTTAATGTTGTTCTAGCACTTCAGCATTTGATTAAAATCATAATAATTAACTTTATTTTTCTTGGAACACATTTTAAATGCTTATTCTAGACCATTTGTAAGCTTTTGAAAGAATTATACATAGCTATTGCATATTGCATTGCATTGTATAATTCCTTCACAAAGATAACTTTTATCATTATAAAGATTACTTTAGTTGATTACTAAAATATTTCCAGAATTCCAAACACTTTTCCATCCTCAGTTTTTAGTGCTATTTTATCATGATTTCACCACTGTTGAAATCTACCAATATTAATTAACTTATTGAAAACAGTAATCAGAACTTAAATTATACTTAACAAGAAATTATATTCTTGTTTAATTTACACTTTATTCAAGTGGAAGCAAACACAGTTTTCATATGAAGTATCTTTACAACTAGGTGGGGCTACTAAGCTAACTTCACACAAGTTGCCTTAGTGCAAAACAATATACTTTCAGAAGTGAATAATGCTATGCATTAAGGGGAAAAGAGGATTGTCTCCCACACTGGTTCAGACCTTTGAGGTTTTGTCAGTGGAACCCAGACCCAGAAAGGTACTAAGGTTGAATTAATGCAGAAGTCATATATTCTTATGTACAAGTAGTACAAAGGTATATCACCTTATAATAAATTTAGTGTAATCTTTTATCCAAGTGTAAGCAAACAAAGTTTGCATCTAAATTATCTTCAGGACTGAGGCAACTCGTGGTAAAGGTGGACCAAGCTCATCACTCCTTGTCATAGTATCTCCCATAATGCAAAGCACATCTCCTTGCAGACATGTATAATGCTATGCATTAAGGGAAGAGCCGCTACCCAGACCGGTTTAGACTTTTATTGAGGTCTCGTTGAGGTTAACATCTTTCTCTAAATCCAGAGTAATTTAATAATAAGGTGAGACACTTTTTGGCAACTTGTATAGGTAAATATGACTTCTCCATTGCTTCCACCTTAGTATTACCACCTCTGAGTCTAGTTCCCACCAATGAGACCTCAATAAAGGTTGAAACAGGTCTGGGTAGTGGCCCTTCCCTTAATGCATAGCATTATACATGTCTGCAAGGAGATGTGCTTTGCATTATGGGAGATACTAAAACAAGGAGTGATGAGAGCTTGGGTCACCTTTACCACAAGTTGTTTCAGTCCTGAAGATACTTCAAGCTCAGACTTTGTTTGCTTATACTTGGATAAAGGATTTAACTAAATTTATTATAGTCTAACCAAGTGAGAAAAAACTTCCACCATCTTTTGGTATATCACCTTATTATTACAATACCTTGAATTAGAGATAGTTGTGGAAAGTTCCTTCACTTGATTGCAAAGTAAACAAAATTTACTTTGTAACCTCTGATGTTTCAAACTTTAATCCAATTTGGATTGTGTGTGTGTGTGGGGGGGGGGTGGACACTCTCAGATAGAAAACAGAAAAGCCAAAAAATATATTAAACACTTATTTAAAATATATTGTTATAAGATTAAAAAAAAGAGAGAAACAGTCCTTAATTTATTCTTGTCTGAGAAAAGAAATTTTTCTTTGACTTTTTAATTGTGCTATTTGTATAAATAGGCACTTGCAGTTTGGTAATATGATTGGAATACTGTGAACTGAGATGCTTCATAGGTTCATTCTAACCTGTTAAAAAAAATTTTGTTCATTATAATTTCAGTGAAGGAATTCTTGCTGTGTGAACCACCTAACTGGTCATATGGGTGAGGTTAAATAATTTATGCTCCATACCAGTGTTACCAGAATAGTATCAAATGTTATTTCAGTGGACGCTTCACACCCATGTATTTATTGATGTGAAAACATAGAGGTTGGTACTGGTAGTATATTTGTTCTATTGAAAGAAATTTAATGCATGTTATCAGAGTTATAGGTATCAGAGTTGTGTATGGTGGAGCAATATCAAAGAGGCAGAAGGTTTCAAGTGGGGTTCCACAGGGCTCAGTACTGGGACCTATATTGTTTAACCTTTATATCAATGACATTGTCTGTGGATTGCAAGGGGATATTCAGTGTTTGCAGATGATGCGAAGCTGGTAAGGGTTATTAGTAATAGTGCAGATGTGGTAGCCCTGCAAGAGGATTTGAATAAGCTAGATAGATGGACAAATGAATGGGGTGTCAGTTTAATGCAGCAAAATGTAAGGTCTTGAGGTTTGGGACACATCGATAGGACGCTACGTACTGTTAAAGGCTCTTTATTATTATTTTATTGTATATGTCGACTTCTTATCGTACTGTACTTGACTAATGTCAATTCTATCGCGTATGTCTCTATGTTGAATAGACTTGTATTGTTGTTGTGCGTTCCACATTAGTAATAACAAACTAAGCCTTATATAGCGTTTCTTTTATGATTTTTTTAAACTTAGCTTAACCTTTAGGGCGACCAGAAAATTACCCGTTCCTGAATCCTATATATTATCCTTATTACTCAAACAAATTTATTTTTTGCTGCGCCAGCTTGAGCCTTAAAGTTAGGAATAGACACTACCTTTAGGTTAACTATAGAATTTCAGGTGTTACTAGCAATATAATTAAATTCCTAGAAACTTAAAATCTCTGGCATAATCTTATTCTTGTTTGCAGTCGTGCCCTTACTTTCACTTGGGGTATTCCCGCACACTCTCACATACTTAGGTTCAATTTTTATGAAGGGTCAGAGTCAGTCGACATGATCAGATACACATAAATTTAAAGAATCAGACATTTATTAAATCCAATTGATGATACTACACAAATTAAATTGATTATCAAATTCTAAAGTTAAATCATTACCTCTCATTCACTCTCTCAGTCATTAATCAATTTCAGTATTCTACCTCAAAGTATCAGCAATTCAGTGTCTCAATATTTCAGTACATAATACACTTAAGGTTACAATTCATCTTAACACTAAATTCAGAATATGAGCAAAATTTCAATATCTCAATGACTCAGAACATGTCTCACTTAAAGTTTACAATTTACTTTATACATTAAATTCAGATTATCAGCAAAACTCAATACCTCATTAACTCAGTATACGTTACATTAAAAATTACAATTCATTTTTCTCATTAAGGCACTTTAACACACTCTTCGAATTCTCTCAGAACAATCAATACAGAATCTTTATCGGGTTGAAAGTTCCAAAAGTTCGTCTCATGAAAACGTAATTATTTATATTCAGATCTAAACCTTTCACTCTTTCCTGTAATGCAATTTTAAATTCCACTCTCTTAAATATAAGTGAATCTCAAAAGGGCTAGAATAAGTGAGAGTACTTATCTAATTTTGTCTTCGGTTTTCTTGCCGTCCTTCTTCCTTTGTTTTCGAATCTGGATTTCTCGATATCAATGCCACGTGGTTTACATGTGCTCGTTGGGCTGGACGCTAGTCTTCTGCCTAGATTTTACATAGTTGGACTTCTACTACGGCCTGTGATTTTATCTTGCCGATTCTACTATGGTGACATACTGAACTCTGTCATAAGTCAGCCCTCAAATATGAAAGCTGAGCCGCGAAGATTTCTCGAAGCACTCGGAGAGAAATTTCAGGAACAAGAAAAAACGGGGGGATTTCCTTCCGTGTTACGGGTTATATACCTCTTCTTGGAGTGCCACCTTTTTGCGTTTGAAATTTTCCATCGTTTCACCCATTGGTCTCCATTTGGGTGACTAAACCGATTTACATATGGGACTTCTTGGTTCAGGGAACTTATGCGTCAGCGTGCTTTCTAAGATATAGTGCCCTCAGGTATTTTTCTGACCTTACTGCATTTAGCGTGATCTTTGCCCTATATCGTCAAATAGTTCACATTCTTTCTTTGCATTATTTTGTTAATAATTCTCTCTTATTCTGCCCTTTTTTCTGACCGATATTTATTCTAGACACTCAGGTATAAGTTTCAAAATTGACAAAATTATTATACAAGTAGTAGTTACAAACAAAACACATTTTTTCTGCTAAAAGATAAGTATGTAAATTTTGATTTTATGTAAATTGTTAGAGTCTGGAATGGTGACGTCAGAAAATTCTAAAGGCGCTAATTTCAGATCTAACAATACTCTATGGGCGGAGTTAAACTGGAGGAAGTAGGGGAGACGAGATCTGGGGTTGATGATTGATAGAAACCTGAAATTTAGGGGACATATTGCAAATGTAGTGAAGGTAACACAGAGGATTGTTACAATAATGAGAAGGACACTGACCTGCAGAGATAAAATGGTTATCATTCCATTGTATAAGACTCTGATCAGACCACACTTAGACTATTGTTCTCAGATCTGGTCCCCAGGATTTGAAGAGGATAAATTAGCTGTGGAAAGGGTACAAAGGTGAATAATAAAGATAGTGTCAGGACTGTACAATGTTAGTTATGAGGATCAGCTGAGAGTGTGTGGACTGCAGAGTTTGGTGGATAGAAGGAGAGGTTATATGATTGAGACTTTTAAACTGTTGAGAGGTGGTTACAGGGTTGACACTGGGGAGTTCTTTTGCTTGATTAAACAGTGGGAAGGAGTCATGACAAGGGGCCATCCTGGGAAGTTACGAAAGGAAACTGTGAGAAAGAGGGTGAGGAGTGGCTTCTTTGCATGGAGGGTGGTTGAACAATGGAATGCATTGCCTGATGGAGTGGAGAGTGAGAACGGTCAATGCATTTAAGGAGTGGTATGATGGACTTTGTGTTTCCTAGGAGGGACCTCCCTCGATGAGTCTTTTGACCCCATGGAGGCCTGAATAATAATAATTACGGATTTGGAGAAGCATTATGGCTCCAGATTTTTTAACAACTGATAACCACATATCCCATTCCCCTTGTAACTGTAATGAGAAAAACTGGAATTCCCACAGAATTGTATAATATATATGTGTGTTAATATATATATATATATATATATATATATATAATGAAGAAATTTATTTGAAGTATAAATGACTAGGATTTACTTCTCTTTTCACAAGTAGTTTGCATTATATGGAAATAGGAATTTTCCTGGAGCTCACTTAACAGCATTCACTCTGGATCATCTATAAAAAGAGGGAATATGATAGAAACATTTAAGTTGCTTGAAGGGGTTTATTATTATTCCGGCAACTCAGGAGTCGACAGACTCATCAAGGGAGGCCCTAACATCATGTCAAGAACAACTATTCGACATTCACACAGTATCTATCATACCTCGCCTTGAACTCATTCACGGTCATAGCACCCACGACAGACTCTGGCAGCTTATTCCAATCATTCACCACTCTCTCCAAGTAAAAAACCTAGCTCTAACACCCCTGCCAACCACATTCTTGACCAGCTTCCATGAATGGCCCCTAGTCCTTCCACCACCAGTCCTATTCTCAACAATATCTTCTGAATTAATCTTATAGAAATCCTTCAGTAATTTGAATGTCTCAATCATATCACCCCTTTTCTGCCTATCAACCAATTTCTGCAACCCACAAATATTCAACCTGTTCTCATAAGGTTCATTCCATAGACCTGCTATCATCTTGGTCACTCGTCTCTGGATCCTCTCCACCTACTCCCCCCCCATCAAGATGAAACCCTACCGCCCATATCTGGGCACTAGTCTAGATGGGATCTTATCAAGGCTCGATACAGAGGAACAATAACTTGTTTGTCTCTGCTTGTTAAAGTATTTTTCAGCAACCAAGTGATTTGATGAGCTGATTTAGCCACTTTTGCAATGTGTCCCTAAACTTCATCTCCCTATCTGCCAACACTCCCAAATCCCTGGCCTCAATCTCGTGGAGTACGGTTCCACCAATGTGATATACTGCTGCTAATCTTTTCACCACAAAATAAGGTGGATGCAGGGGAAAAATTTCAGCACTTAGTTGGGGGGGGGGAGAATAAGGGGTCATCCGTGGAAGTTGAATAAAGGTGTATAATTATGGATATCCACAGGATATCCATAATTATACACTATATAAGGAAAGAATACAGAATATTGCTATTAATCTTATTATTAAAATTACTTATATTTAAAACAAATATAAACATGTATATTTACTGTCTTATGCTATTAAAAAAAACTGATAATGCACTGTTTAAATTTCATCGACTTGCAATAGTTAAAATGTGTTCTGCTTCATTGTGTATTATATATATATATATATATATATCAGATATCTTGAATTATTTTGGTACAACAGGTACTATACAGTTTGTACCGTAATTTTTTTTTTTTTAACTTTTATCTGCTGTTTTGAATTAAATTTTTTTTTTTTAAATCATATCTCTTTACAGCTTGCTTTAATACTGAACAGAACAATGAATGCTTAAGAAAAAATTTAACTTTATGGAATAATACTTGTTATGATGTAGAAGAATTTTGCAGTGGCATAGAAGATATGGCATACTATAATACAACTCACTGTATGAACTTAACTGCATTATCCTCAAATCAAAGTGATATTTACGTTAGTTTAGACAAGGCTACTAAACGAGTATCTCCAAGTGAAGATTATTACTTGTAAGTAATGATTTAACATTTTAAACATATAAAAATTAATCCATATTTTAATAACCTTTATTCATGATTAATATATATTTATAAATCTTGAGCTTGTATATTAAGCAGTAGTGCAAATATGTTGACAATTATTATTTTTTTTTTAAATTCTTAAACATTTCACCCAAAATAATTTAAATTATCATTATCTTCAGCCCTCCATAGTCCAAGGCTCACTGTGGGAGGTCCCTCTGTCACACACACCTCATCATACCATGCGTGAAATATATTCACATTCTCTGCAGACACCAGACTCTCAACAAATGCATTCCATTAAAAAAAAAATTATTTCTCACTCCTTTGCTCACACCTTCCTTATACAGTTTTCAGGGATGACTTCCCACCATTTTATGAAAAATGTCTTCAACATTAATCTGATAAGAATCTCCTTACCAAGTTATATCTATCCTATCCATCCCTCCTTCTCCTCCTATCCACTAAAAATTGCATTATTCAACAACATACAAGAAAAGCATTATTCAACAACATACAAGACATTGAGTTCTGTGATTGATATTCTGCGATCCATCTTCTCTGCAAGCAGTTTGATCCCTCTGCAACACCAGACCTGATTCTTGGAAGTAAAAAAACTTTTGATTTCTGTTCTCAACATAGTAACAGTGCTGCCAGTTAATCAGATGACATTAGTTCTCAGAGTGCGTGTGAGACAGAAAATTTACAACTCCTTGATTTTTTTTGTTTATCAAACTGCTGCAACATGTGTGTGACCTGCTGGAGGCATACGTGTTTTCGATTGACCAGTACTAGTTAATGGTGACGTAGAACAGCATGAACTTGAGATTGTTCTTTCTAGACCACTGCAAAGTTGAGTGCAAATTTCATCAAACACACATGGCCATGTTCTCAAATTGATTTCTTATCAGGACTAGAACTAATGTTTTTTTTTTTTTAATCATTAAGGATTAGCCATTTTCCTATTCTGGCCTTCCCCCTCTCTCCCTTTCCCTTTTTATTTATATATAGGTCTATATTTATCTTCTTCTTTTAGTACATGATATCTTTCCATCCTTTATAAATGCTCTTTTCAGTTTTCTCTGTATTCCTTGATCTTTTCATTTAAGTTATATTTAATTCTCTTGTATTGTCTTCATTTCTTATATGGTGTAATTTTGTGCATCCGTTAATTGTTCTTAAAAATAGCATTTCTGCTGCTTGTATTTTACTTCAATTTTTCCTTTTAACATTCCATGTTTCTGAACCATAATAAAGTGAGAGTGACTATTACTTTTTATAAAATTTAAGTTGGGTTTCTTGTCTTATTTTTTTCAGTGTGCTTTAAATTATGCCACAGATTTTCTGAAAGTTTATTTATTTTTTTATTTATATCTTTGTCTTTTAGATATGTTATTATGCAACAAATAATTAAACTGTGGCACCTGTTTTATTATTTTATCATCATCAAATTTCTGACATGTACCTTCAAGGGGTGTACAGGATATGATAGTCATACATGAAAAACTTACATCGTTACTAACTTTGTATCTACAATTTTCCTCCAAATCAATCTGTTACCTGTCAGGACTCCAACATTATCAGATCTTATATTTCTGTCTTCAAAGGCACATTTTACGGTATCAATCTACCTACATCTTGGTCTTCCTCTGGGTCTTTTTCCTGCCAACATGACAGACAACACTTGTTTTGCTAATCTTTCCTCTCCCATTATATTTAAGTGATCATACCACCTGATATTAGCTATGCTAACAATGTCAAGTTCTTTCCTAATATCCTCTTTTCTTAATATGATATTGCCACTGATGCTATCTGTTCATGCTGCTAATCTTTCTCAGGACTCGCATATCTGTGGTTTCTAGTCTTTGGTCAAGTGTTTTATTTCTAATCCAGCTGTCAGATCCATAAGTTAAAATTGATTTGAACACTGTCTTGTATACAACTAATTTAATGTTTTCACCAATTATAAATTTATCCATTTGACTTCATACCATACCAGCTTTGTTGATTCTGTTGTCTATTTCATATTTAATTTACCATCTTCACTAAAAATTGTGCCTAGGTAGCTGAAATGTTCTATTTGTTCTATAGATTCTCCATTCACAATGCAATTGATATTTTCATGTTCCTGCCTATTTTCATTGTCATTCTCTTGTTATTACTGACCTACATACCATATCTATTACAACAATTATTCAATTTAGTCAGGGAATCTTGCAGACTTGTAGTGGATTTATTTAAAACTATAACATCATCTGCATAAAGTAAAGAGCTGAGATTAACATCTCTCCAATTTTGATATCAGGTATAGTAATACTTTCCTTCATAATATGATCCATATAGATAATGAATAACAAAAGGGATAATGTACATCCTTGTCTGACACCAGATTTAACATTAAATCATCTTACTGTATTTCCTTTAATTCTAACTGCTGACTTACAACTCAAATAGAAAGTAAGTATTGCTTGATATAATGTCCCATTGACACCATATAACTGTAGTATTTTGAATAGCTTTTCTCTTGGCACCTTGTCATATGCCTTTTCCAGATCTACAAAACTTAAATATAGATCTTTGTTATATTCCCATGATTTCTCAACTATTTGTCACAAGGTGAAAATCTGATCCTGACAGCCTGTATTTGGCCTGAATACAGCTTGTTCTTCACCATGCTTCCCTTCCACAATCCTTATCAACTGTTTCTCAAGTATACTTGCATAAATCTTACCAGCAACGCTCAGTAGGAAAATCTCTGTAATTCTCACATTCAGTTTTATTTCCCTTTTTAAAAATGGTACTATGAGAGCTCTACTCCAATCATTCAGAATTTGTCGCTCTATCCAGGCCTTGTGAATTATGCAGTGCATCCATCCACTGTAAGACTTATACCTCCATGCTTGAGCATTTCTGGTCAGATATCATCTACTCCTGCTGCCATTCCACATTTCAGGCCTTTGATGGCTTTTTTTTCACTTCAAGTATGGATATGTATTCCTAACTACATCCCTGTTGAGTATTTTTTACCACTGTGCTGTCACTGCTTGTTTCATTTAGCAATTTTTCGAAGTAATTACTCCATACTTCAAGGATATTTATTTCTTCCTTTTTCATGTCACCTTTATCATCTCTAATTCCTTTTACAGCACTCTTTCCCCCATTTCTGAGCTTCTTCAAGAAGCTCAGAAATGGGGGATAATTTCTGAATTTTCCCCATTTTTTCTATTTATTTTCTGATATTTGATATTTATTTTCTATGTTCTTACAAAAGTCTTCTCATATTTTGTTTAGCTAGTTTTACACAGTGTTTAGCTTTCTTACTTTTGTCTCTGTATTCTCTAAGAGCACAAGCTGACTTATTTTACAGGAACTTTTGATATGCTTTCTTCTTTTCTTTCACTGCCTCTTTAACTTCCTTTGTCCACCATGGAGTTCTGATTTTTCTATCCTTACAGACAACCTCACCACATGCCTTTATGGCTGAATCAATCTGTGTTTTCTTCAGGGCTTGCCACTGAATCGACAAGATTTAGTTCCTATACTCAAACTCTTTAAGTTTTCCTGAGTAATGTTTGTGTATTTTAGTCTACAGTTCACATCTGAGAGCTGCTCAACTTTTATTCACTTTAAAACTTTCTTGCACGTTCTTTTTTTCAATATGATATTCAATTTTATTCTGCTCAAGACTAAATGGTGATCACTTCCAATTTCAAATCCTGTGTACATTCTGGTGTCCTGCACCAGGGAGAAATATTCACTATCGACAATAACATTGTCAATGTGATTTTTCTTATTTCTTGCCTGTTCTCTCCATGTAAATTTGTGCACATTTTTATGTTGCAAATTGTGCTACTAATAATCATTCCATGTCCTCAACAGAAATCCAACAAGTATTTGCCATTATTATTAACTTTGCTCTTTTCTCCAAATTTTCTCCATATATATCTTTTATTTAATTAATAAGTCTATCCCAAGAATCTTGGTGAACTTTATTTCTTTTGATTTTGTTTATTTTGTCTGTCTCCTTTGTTTTTGTAGGAATGATTTGTATGCTGAGTGTTTTCTTTTATTGCAGTTTTTATATCTTTTGTTTCAAATTTTTAACGCTTTTTCTTTTTAATATTTTAGTTTTGTTTTCAAGTACCTCAAAGGCTTTTTTATGAATTATGTTTATTAAAGTTTTCCATTCTTCTTCTTCTATTTATTCATTCATTTTGGCTTCTTTTAGGTAATCTAATGATTTCTACTTTTAATAGATATACTTTGTATACTTGTTTTATTTCTTGTTTTTTTCTCGATTGAAGATAGTTAAGGGGCATCTAGAGGAAGTAATATTAAATTGTACACTTATGGTAAGGAGGATAAATCAGGTAGGAGTTGGATGCAAGAAAAAAGAAAAGAAATTGTTGTGGTATATGAGGAGAAAGTTTGCGAGTTATTAAAGGAACTCTGTAAGATTAATTGTTTTAACATATAAAAAGCAATCATCCTTCAGGACATTATTTTTTTTGTCCATTCATTCACCTTGAGTATAAAATGTTTCAATAACACTGTTCTTGTTGATATAAGAAAGTGCCTTCGAAACTAATTTTTGTCCTTGCCTTGTACATATGAGTTTGAACCATTTATTTTATCATATTATGAGATTATTTGAAAAGAAAGTATTAAATATAAAATTGCAGCAGCTATTTTGTAACAATATTTATACAATATCATTTGCAGAAACTACATGCTGGGAATCAGTCCTGATATTGACCACTTTGGTGACCTCAGGTGGCAACTTGTTTTATGCCTTCTTTTAGCTTGGATAATTGTGGGACTCTGCTTAATCAAAGGTGTCCAGTCATCTGGAAAGGTTAGTTTAATTATTTAGATGTTATTCATTAGAAGTTTACATGTGTAAATGTATTTAAAAAAACCCAGTAAGATTCTTTTATTTTTGTACTAGAAGGCCACTCTCATTAAAATAATCTAATTAGATTTAGTAGAGTTAGAGCTGCTCACACATGACAAAGAGGTTACAAAACCTATAACCAGTGGTGATCTATGGAAATTTTAACAAAGGGCTTGCATCTTCCAGCAAAAAAAAAAAAAAAAAGGCATATTTTACACAGAAACTTTTATTAATGCAGCTTGTGTACAAATTCCAATCAAAAAGTATGAGAGGACAATCAACCTCTAAAGGCTATCATTTTTAAACAAATATTTCATGATCTAAACATGAAATATTTGTACACAATCAACTGTGTTAATTTATCTTGCATAAGAAAAACATTTTTTTAATTTATCTTGCATAAGAAAAACTATCAAAATATTATAATATAAAAGATATAATAAATCTTTTATAAAACATTTGATTGGCTACTGGTTTTACCATACGATTGGCTACCAGAAGAGAGAAGGGTAAAGATAGTGCACATGCTTAGTTTATTTTCAAACCTGGGCGCATTCATTATAGAGAAGTTGAAACAATAATTGCAAATAATCTATACATTACTGAATAGACTAATTTTGTTATTTTACAGTATGAGTTTGTCACTTAATGTTTCAAAAAACAGATTTTTTTTTGAAAAAATAAAAAAGTAAACAAGAAGAACAAAGGGCTCACGCGAGCCCCTTATAGCTCACCACTGCCTATAACTCAATTTTGTGTTTGTGTGGATCAACTTAAATTAACCAGTATAACATTCTTAAGTATTGTCAAATTAGTATCATTTTGGAAGATTTGAAAAGTTGTTAGAATGTTTGTGGCTCCATTTGGACTTTGGGTGGGGGTGGGGGGGGGAATAAAAGGTATGACGAATTAATAGAATTCATATTCTTGGTTTAATCCTTTATCCAAGTGTAAGCAAAGAAGTTTGCTCATGAACTATTTTCAGGACCAGGGCAACTTATATAAAGAAGCTAATGACTTCACATCACTTGTCTTAGTATCCCATAATGCAAAGCACATATCCTTGCAGATATGCATAATGCTATGAATTATGGGAAGGGTCACTAATCCAGACTGGTTTCAATGTGAAGTCATTAACTTCTTTATCAGTTGCTCCAGTCCTGAAAATAGTTCAGGTGGGAACTTGTTTGCTTACACTTGGATAAAGGATTAAATGACAAATATAATTTATTGGTATCTATAATTTATAATATAACTAAGCGGAAAAATTTACAACTATCTTTGATCCAGAGTATTTTAATAATAAGGTGTGACACCTTTTGGCTACTCATATATGAAAATATGACTTCTGCATTACTTCAAACATAGTATCACCTCTGGGTTTGGCTCCACTGAAGAGACCTCAACAAAGGTCAAAACCAGTTTGGGTAGTGACCCATAATGCAAAGCACATCTCCTTACAGGCATGTATAATGCTATGCATTATGGAATACCAAGGCAAGTGATGTTAAGTCATTGGCTTCTTTTTGAGTTTCCCCAGTCCTGAAAATAGTTCAGGTGTAAACTTGTTTGCTTACACTTGGATAAACCAAGAATATAATTTATTGGTATCTTTAATTTATAGTATAACTAAGTAGAAAAAAAAGTTATAATTATAGAATTTTTTTAAAAAAATGCAATTAGATAATAAAAAAATAAGTGGTTTGATCTTTTTTTTTCTAAAGTATCATAATACATGGCAATTTCCTGGAAGAGCCAAGTAAAGTCATTAGGAATTCAACTGGCTAAATAAATGCTGATCAACAAGATTCAAAAGTTATATAACAAGATTCAAAAGATTCAAAGAAATGGTAAATTCACAAAATTACCCTGATGATTGCTGTGATTTAGATGATAAATATCTTATGAGTTGTTTAATTTCTTTAATTAAAAAAAAAAAAGAAAGTTCCAAACTTGAATGCAATCCTCTAAATGAGGCTTAACCACTGTTTTGTATGGAAATAATTACGTATTTATATGAATTACACAGAGCCTCTGTAGCTTAGTCGGTATAGACGAAGCCCTATGGTCGGAAAGACCTGGGTTCAATTCCCATCCATGATGTGAGGAACCTTTATCTGGTCTCTTTTGATTAAAGGTGAGTTAGCTGGCCTCATACGGAGGTAGAGGTTTTAACCTGGAAACTCGGGTTTTTCGTATTTCAGAATATGCAAACCAGCCCTGTGAATGCACACGAATCTACAGTCATAATACTTAATCCGTCAAGAGGAGGCTCAACTTGTCCCAAAAAGGGACAAGGGAGAAAAGGGAGGAAACTCCATACTAATAAATAAATAAAACTAAAACTAAATTACTGCATAAACTTTTCTTGAACATATAAAAATCTATAAATGTAGATAAATATGATATGAAGGAACAGGGAGTAATTGAAACAAGCTCATTGAAACGCTAAAAACAGAAATTGGGTATAAAAAAAAAGTGAAACTGTTTAAAAAAAAAAAAAAAAACACATCTCCTTGCAGATATGTATAATGTTATGCATTAAGGGAAGGGCCACTACCCAGACTAGTTCCGACTTTATTGAGGTCGCTTCAGTGGGAGCCAGGCCCAAGTGGAGATACCAGGCATGGTATCTGCCTGGTATCTCCACTTGGGCCTGGCCTCCACTGAAGAGACCTCAATAAAGGTCGAAACTAGTCTGGATAGTGGCCCTTCCCTTAATGCATAACATTACACCTTTGGAAGGAGTTGCCCGGTGTTGTACCACTTTACCCCAGTCCTGAAGATACTTTCAGGCGCAAACTTTTTTTGCACATACTTGAATAAAGGATTAAACTGAATTTTTTATAGTCTTTTCTTTTATATTTTTTATAGTATTTTCACCAAGTGAAAATAAACTTTCAACATTATTCTCATTCCATTTATTGAAATGCCTCCACCTTCTTCTTTGATCTTATCTAGTGTCCTTCCCAGACGTGTGATGAAAATGGTTGGTAATATTGGGTCCCCCCCCCCTTGTCGTGCCTTGACTAGCTTGACTAGTAGCAAGCCAATCTCCAGTCACACCTGTTATCCTGACTGTTGCTTGTGCTTGGCTGTTTATATCTTTCAACAGACGGATCAATTTATTGTCCACACAATAGAATTCCAAGACAGCCTATGTTATATTTCGATCAATATTATCAAATGCTTTTTGGAAGTCCACAAAACAGCAGTATAGCTTTTTGTTCTTTCTTCGAGCTTTCTCTGCTATTAGTCTTAGTGCGAGTATCTGTTGCACTGTACTTCGATCTTTTCGAAATCCAGTTGCTCATCAGGAGGATATGACACTCCAGGAGTTCTGTAAGTATTTTCATCAGCACTTTGCCAAGATGACTCATTAGTGCAATAGTTCTCTAATTGGTGTATTCTAAAGCACTGCATTTCTTATGAACAATCACTGAGACTGATTTTTTCCACTCTTTGGGGGCATATCCTGATCTCCATATTTCATCCCTAATGTAAAAGAAATGCATAGCTTATGCATTTCTTTTACAACTGATTCTCACCCATATTTTAGCATCTTGCCTGTCATGTTGTCATTTCCAGGACTCCTGTTGTTCTTGAGATGTTTTGTAGCCTTATTCACCTCCTCTTCCAAGATGTCATTTTCAAAGATCTCTGCTGGTGGAGAGATTGCTTTTAGTTGATCAATGCAATATCTTGTCCTACTGCAATATCTGTGTATGATTTCAGTCTTGTCTATCAATACTTTACCATCTTCATCTTTGACTGCTACTGATCTTGTTTGTCACTTCCTATTGACATTTCTTATAAGTTTATAGACTTCTCTAGTTTTGTGTTTCTCCATAGTACTGTTCAATGTCTTTGCATTGGTCCTCCAGCCATTTGGATTTATCAGATCTTGCTGTTTTCAGTACTTCATTGCATTTTTGATGTATAACTGGTCTTTTCTCTTGTACCAATTTCAGGGTTTTCTGAGTTATCCATTTCTTATTGATTTTCTCTTTTTCAGGAAATACTTCCTCTACTGCTTTTTTATTACTATAGTCAATCGTTCTGCTCTAGTGTTTATATTTTGTTTTTCACTTGTGGTCTTAAGCTTAGTTTCCAGTATGCTTTGATATGCTGTTCTTAGCCTGTCTTCATTTAGTCTTGAAATGTCTCTAACCTTTTGGAACTTTCCTTTGTATTTCAGTTTTAGCCTTATATTTGCAATCACTAAGCTGTGGTCCCAATCAATATCAGCTCCTTGGAATGATCTGCACTATTGAACTGATGTTCTCCATTTCTGATCTACTAGTATCGGGTCGATCATATTCCTATGCCTGTCATTGAAAGAGCTGCATGTCCATTTACACAATCTTTTTGTTGGAATTTGGTATTGCAAATCATCAAGTTGTTATCAGTGGCAAATTCCAGAAGCATCTCTCTGCATTCATTTCTTTTTCCATTACCTTTTCCCATCCTGTGTTATTTCTGCCAATCTTTGCATTCCAGTCTCCTCCAATGATGAGTATCATTCTTCAGTACCTCATCATTTTCTAGTTGTAGATCTCTGTAAAATCTCTCAATGTCTTCATCTGCACTCTCTGCAGTGGGTGCATATACTTGAATGATCATGATATTAAATGGTTGGGCACTGAATCTTGCAACTATTATCCTTTCAAGAACTGTTTTGTATCCTATCATTGCCTAACAAGCCTTGTTACTTAGCAGGAAACCTATGCCTGTGCTTACTTTCATTTCCTGACCAGAGAACTCTTCCACCATTTGTTTCTCCTGACAGTGTCCATCTCATTTCTGAAATACCCAAGATGTTGCATCTGTATTTCTTCTTGAAGCAACTGCAATTTTCCAGTTGCCCATAGTGTACTGACATTCCATATACCTATTGATATTCCATCCTTTACAGGCTTGAGTTTTATTTTTTTTTGTCTTTGTTTTCAGTAGCTGATTTTTCGATCCAACCCTTATTGCTCGATTGGGGATGCGGACCTTGTTTGACTGGGTGACATCTGAGCCGGCATGAGTCTTTTCTCTTGTTCTTTGGCATCAGATTTCAATTGTATTTTCTTTTTACTGTCAGCACATCGACACTTATCTGACAAATCCTCAGTCATCTTTGAAGAGCTTGGGAGAGATGTAAGAAGGAGCATATAGGTTATGTTTACGCTTAGGGTGCCCCAAGTTTAGTTTAGGGTGCCTTGACACAGTACTGTCATTGCACTTCTGTAGCATTTTATAGAGTTACTGGAGTTGTTCACTAACCCACCTCATCATGTTAGTATTGCTGCTTCTTGTCCAGGACTGCTTATTGGCTATTCACAGCTAACCACTATCTCTGGTGGCCATTCCCTGATCCTCAACCTGAGGATCCGTCTGGTGGCATGTAGCTTTTGCCTCTGGGGGGAAAGACCCCAGACTGGACATTTTTTCAAAATTCGAAGAAATTGCACATTTCTTCAAAATACATGGTGATATATCAAGTCCCACAGCCTTATTAACATAAAGTTTGCTCAATTTCCCATGTAGCTTGCTCACCCACAGTCTGTCTCTCCTTATCCACTGATCTCAAACTCACCATGATGTCACATTCACAAGGATGAAAAAGCTTCATGAACTGCTCGTTAAATATCTCAACTATATTCTCCACAGTAGTTGTCCTTATACCATTTTCTCCAATCACCATTATCCTACCATAATCCTTTTTTTTTTTTTATGATGTCTATGTAACAATATTGCTGTCTCATGCGTTATTGTAATATCTTCTTTATTCTTTAAAGCAGTGTGCTTTTGCTTTCATAACCTCTCTTACTTATTCTATTGCATATTATGTTTATACAC
The DNA here is from genome assembly GCF_054136105.1 of Typopeltis vanoorti. Lineage (NCBI taxonomy): Eukaryota > Metazoa > Arthropoda > Arachnida > Uropygi > Thelyphonidae > Typopeltis > Typopeltis vanoorti. The sequence goes on along the minus strand of NC_143556.1, from coordinate 73,889,949 downwards.
TTTTTGTATTTACTAGTTGTATGCCTATGAACACTGGAAAATTTATTTGTTAAGACTGCGCCACCAGTATTTCTATATCTGCATAAGATGTCCGGTAGATCTCTCTCTCTCTTTTTTACTAGCATAAATTCCTTCACTAAAGTTTACATAAACAGTTGTGGTTCTCAAGTATTTAAACTAGGCTTTTAATGCCTTAGTTGTTTCCTGCTCACAAGTCCAAATTTATTTAGGAACAATGCATTGCAAGTTAAAAGATCAGGTGGCACTCTATTGACATATAAATAAGACACATTTATTTACATTAACACGTTCGCTGCCACGCTACTTTGGCATGGTCTGTTCCCCTACGCTGAGCAGTTTTACTTCTTCAAGGTCAGTACGATAATCTCGTTACCGGAGGTAAACGTCCTACGAGTATACTCGTAGTTGGCTTGTACAGAGCATATACGGTCTATGAGAATACACAGTTTTGATGCTAGCCCCACAAGCCAAGCATTTTCACTTCTTCAAGGTCACTACAATAATCTCGTTCCCGGCGGTAAGCGTCATAAGAGTATACTCGTAGCTGGCTTGTGAAGCAGGTTTACCTACTACGAGTATACTCGTAGTTGGCAGCGAACGTGTTAATATCAAAGTACATTAATTAAATGATAGGGAGGTTACTCTCTCTACTTATCCATTAGACTTTCAGTAAGAAACGAACTTTCCCATTCAAACTAAATAACTACACAATATAATCACTCAATTACTTCTCTGCTTATTAAATCAAATTATTGAAACTCTAATTTACTCATGAAGAGGTTAGCTAACTATGCCAAGTTACTTCACAAATCTTATGCCAATTATTAACATGTCAAATGACTCTTTTATGGTCACTTCTTATTACTATTAACTTAATTCTTATCAGTCCATCTATAACATATCTCCTTGATTATAAAGGAAATGTACAATAAAAGATGGAACAAACTTACATCTTTTTAGAGAAATTGAGTGTGACTCAGGCTCTGTGTCACACTCAATCAAAGGTCTTACACTAAAGTCCCTATGCTTTTTCTTTCATCTTGGGTTGTAGGCTTCCTTCTGGAGTGTCCTGCTTCAGCGGCATCTCGTTGGGCATTTGGCGGGCTTTTTTCTGCAATCTGCGGTACTTGAATAGCTCAGGCAAAAGGTTTCAACATACGGGCTTGAAGATCGCTCTGCAGGCTTTTGGCTTCGGTTGACCTCCAGCAGCAAAAGGGCATCCGCCGACACTTGACTCGAGTATTTACATCGGCTGTTCTCTCATCATTCCCATTCTTCTCCTCTGCCGTGGATTCACCATAACATCCGGTACTCTGGGTCCTATTTCTGAAACTTCTGCCTCTAACTGCCGACTCTGACTGCTGACTCCCTGGTTCTCTGCCGACTGCCTCTAACTGCCCACCTTCAATATTCGGCTCAGTCCCTTTTTTTTTTTCATGTTCTCCAGGACCTTGCACCAAGGGTTGTAATCCCCAAAGAATTTGGCATGTATCCTTGATCTGCTGTTAAGACCGACCCATTCTTTCTTCTCCTCCTTGCACTCCTTTAATCCTTCCTTGTCGGGCAGCGGAAACTTGTCTGAATGTTGCCAATCTCTTTGACACTAACTTTGAAAGTGTTTATACGCAGAGCTCGCAAACAACTTTCTCATACACTTAAATCTTAAACAACTTTCCTGTGCCCTTACATAGAGCTATTATACAAAGTTCCGGTGGCAAAGTATTGCCTTTGTTTTTGACATTAGAGAAATTTTTGTAAAACAGTCAATTCCCATAGGGTTATTTACATTAATATTTAGCATAAAATATATAGAGACAAACAAGGTTATTTTTGTAGCAATCTCATGAGACTTGACCTCTGTAAAAATCGATGTAAAACACTTTGGTATTTCCATGCTATATCGAGTTTTACAGCTACATATTGAAAAAACTCCCTAGGCATTTTTGGCTTCATTAGCAGACTGTTGCCCATACTGCACTTTTACTGTCCTTACCAACCAAGTCGCCCTTCTTCCCTTTCTTTTATACTTGCAGAAATGAGTATAATCAATCAGTGCCATAATAAGCTCAATGATCCAATATAGGAAAAATTGGCTAGACCATATAGCAAGCATGCAGAGAGAAAGGCTACCAAAAAAGATCTTAACACCTAATCCTAGAGAAACAAGGAATAGGAGACGACCAAGAAGAAGATGGACTGAGTCCAGAACCTAGAGCCTGGATAGGAAGACGATGACGAGAATTGATTATTACTGCTTGTCTCGTGTTGCCTCCATAATGCCGTAATTTTTTTTTACTCTGTGCATATTAATATGGTGAGTGGCTCACCTGGGGTGGGGGGGGGATACTGGGTCCCCCAAAAAAGGAAAAGGAAAAAACACTAGAAAATTTTCCTAATCAAAATTAATTTTTTTTATTTATGTTGTGCTGTGTCTTCTATTTCTATACCACTTATGAATTAGTGGTCACATAAGGTGAGAATACCCTATAACTCTCGGGAATCACAGCCGCTGTGAATATAAGGCGAACGAGGTAGTGCTCAGGTGGACCGAGTGCTACTTCATTTGCTCGAGCCAGGCCAGAGGCGATCATGGGTTTCATGTATTGGTGATCACTGCAGATGCTCAGTCATAAGTTGTATGCATTGCATAGTGTCTATTATCAAATTGTCTACTCAACTCACCCCCCCCCCCTCCCCCAAGATTAAATCCTGAGTGCACCACTGAATGTCGTATCATCAAGAAGTTCAAGTCTAGTCGCCAACTAGAGCAATTTTTTCTAAACCTCTCTTCGACCAGTTCTTGAGTTAATTGATCTCTGGCACAGACAAGCGGGCTCTTTTCTCCTGGAAACTTGGGTTTTTCATCCCATAAATTCAAGAAAATCAACTGTAAAACCTACATTATTTTAGACAGTAACACATCCTGTTAGGTTAGGTACCAAGAGATGGCAGCACTTGTGTGCCTGTCTCTTCATTGGTTGCTGCCTATAATTAGTGATTGTCATGGGCCCTCAGCTATCTCTGATTGCTACCAGTGGAGATTGAACTGCCTACTCAGTCTCCAAAAGCTAGATAGGGTTAAAAGGCCTTGCCTACTCCCTATAATGGAATAAAAGGTTACCTGATTAGCTGACAGTTCTGGTTTGTAAATAAATAAGCAGTAAAACATGATTATACTTGCAAAAGCACTTTCTAGAACATATATCAGTTTTGTGGTTCTATAAAAGTTTAAAGTTCAGAAATAGACTACTGTCATTATGCTCTTAATTTCTTTTAAATGACTCATTTGTCTTGATAATAAACATTAGATTATTAAAATAAGATGTTAGATTGAATACTATTTTCCTAATTTTTTTCACAAGTCCCATTTCTTCAATCTTGTAGATAAACTTGTACTTTGGTTACACAACTTTAAATTTTTCAGGAAATGACAACATATACTAAAATATTAATTTAAAAACTTTAATTAATAGCTTCCAATATTTTGGCAATGTTACATTTCCATCTTCTGGGAACAGAAAACTATGATATATGCATGCAGGCATTAACATCGAACAAATGAGGCTGAAGAAAGCAACTGGCATTGGTTCAGTTCTAAAGATCCCCCCCCCCCAGCAGACTAAATTGAATTGTCTTGGCTGTTGGGCTGATGTTCTAAGGATGCAAGATTCCTAAATTTGCAGTAGTCTCATGCACCCAAATTTGTTGCGATTTGGGAAGTTTTTTTAGAGCTGAGGCTGATTCCAGGAACAATCTTTCATGTTTATATTTGCTATTGTGTAGTAAAGAGGCTTTCTTTCAGCATATTCTGTGGTGGGTATCTAGTTCATGGTCTGCAAGTCCAGAGTGTATTAGTATTGGTGTATTAGTCTTTGTGTTCAGATATTCTGATATTAGCTGTCCTGCCTGTTTGGCCATAGTAGGACAGTTTACAGCTTCAAGGGACCTGGTATACTCCAGGTAGATCTAGGGGAAGTGGTTGGTCTTTGGTGGAGTGGATTAGTCCTATTTCTCATATGATTCATCATCATCAAATTCCTGCCATATACTCTCAAGGGGGTGTACAGGATATGATAGTATTACATGAAAAATTTACATGATTACTAACTTCATATCTAAAATTTTCTTCCAAATCAGTCTGTTACCTGTCAAGACTCCAACATTATCAGATCTTATATTTCCCTCTTCTAAGGCACTTTTTACTGTATCAATCCACCTATATCTTGGCCTTCCTCTGGTTTTTTTTTTCCTGTCAACCTGGCAGAAAACGCTTGTTTTGCTAATCTTTCGTCTCCCATTCTGTTTAAGTGACCATACCATCTGAGATTAGCTCTACTAACACATTCCTGGATGCTGACAATATGAAATTCTTCATAATATCCTCGTTTTTAATATGATATTGCCATTGATACCATCTGTTCATGCCCCTAATCTTTCTCAGGACTCTCATATCTGCAGGCTCTTGTCTGGTCAAGTGTGAACAGATCTGTAAGATCCACAAGTTAAAATTGGTTTGAACACTGTCTTGTGTACAGCTAATTTAGTGTTTTGACTAATTTCTCTCTTATTCCATATAAATTTATTCAGTTGACTTCCTACCATTACAGCTTTGTTGATTCTGTTGTCTATTTCCATATCCTCAATAAATATTGCACCTAAAGTAGCTGAAATGTTTTACTTGTTCTATAGGTTCTTCATTCAGGTTGCAGTTGATATTTTCAATTCTGCCTATTTTCATTGTCTTTGTCTTGTTATTGCTGATTTTCATACCAAATTTATTACAACAGTTATTATTATTATCTCATCTTCATCTCATCTTTCTTTTCCCTCTTTTACCTTGCGGTGTCGAGGGTGTGACACCTCCAGGGAGTCCAAAGACTCATCAAGGGAGAGTGTGCACCAACAGCATCGAACAACTGTCTCCCTTCCAACTACTAACTGCGTTCAAACTTGCTTAGCTTTTTTTTTTTTTTTTTTTTTTCTGAGCCATTAGTAGCAGAGGCTCTACCAATCGACCAACCTTTGCTGGCAACAGTTATTCAAATTCAGGGAATCTTGCAGACCTGTACTGGATTTATTTAAAAGTATAACATTATCTGCATAAAGAACTAAGATTAACATCTCCAATCGTGATATCAGGTTTAACCACCCAAATGGCCAAGAAATAGGTCCAGGTTACCATGGATGAGAAGTGCATATTAAAATTGTAATACCATTGATATTACATTGAAATATATGATGGATATGAAGTGTAGAGGAGTGATATTTTATCCATATTGATGTGGTTAATACCGCTTTCCTTCATAATGTGTGATCCATATAGATAATGAATAACAGAAGGGATTATGTCCATCCCTGTCTGACACCAGATTTAAAATCAAACCATCTTCTTATACTTTATACTTCCTTCAATTTTAACTGCTGACTTACAACTCAAATAAAGACTAAGTATTGCTTGATATAATACTCCATTGACACCAATAGAGCATTATTTTGAATAGCTTCTCTCTTGACACCTTGTCATATGCCTTTTCCAGATCTACAAAACTTAAATAGAGATCTTTGTTATATTCCCATGATTTCTCAACTATTTGTCGTAAAGTGAAAATCTGATCCTGACAGCCTCTGTTTGGCCTGAATCCAGCTTCTCTTCCACAATCCTTCTCAACCGTTTCTCAAGTATACTTTCATATATCTTACCACGAACACTCAGTAGAGAAATACCTCTGTAATTCTCGCATTAAGTTTTATTTCCCGTTTTGTATATGAGTACAGTAAAACCTTGATATAACTGACTAATTCGGGTGAGAGGGTGTCTGTTAAATCCGAAAGTCCTTTATATAATAAAGTAGATTTTCCGAATGTGTATGTTAAAAAATTAGCTTGGCACACATCGGAACATTGGCCGGCATGCGTTAAAACTTCTGCAGAAAGTCATGCCATGCTACAAAAGAACCAAATATATCACGATTGGTGTGATTACACGTTAATCATTTGACAAACATGTTTTATGAGCGGTGACTCATTTATGTCGGCTAAAATTACTACAGTTATTCCAACATATGATGGCCTATTCGCCAAAATTTGTTAAAAATGACAGGAAATTAATAACAAAAAAGAACCTGTTAATTTAATTATAAGCAAATCTTAGATAAAAGAATTTTAAAATTAACAGGATATTAATTTTCACATGTGACATACAGACCAGAAATTCTTTCCTTTAAATCTGAAGTCCGTTTAATTGAGGTCCTTAAAATTGAGGGTTTACTGTACTATGAGAGCTCTGCTCCAATCAACCAGAATTTGTCACTCTGTCCAGGCCTTCTGTTATGTGGTGTAGCCACTGTAAGACTGTTATATTTCCATACTTGAGCATTTCTGGTCGAATATCATCTATTCCTGCTGCCCTTCCACATTTCAGGCTTTTGATTTTCTACTTCAAGTATTGATATGTATTCCTGACTGCATGCCTATTGCATGTTTTTTACCACTCTGCTGCCACTGCTTGTTTCATTTAGCAATTTTTATAAGTAATTACTCCTTCAAGGATATCTTTTTCTTCAGTTTTCATGTCACCTTTATCATCTCTAATTCCTTGTACAGCATCTTTCCGCCATTTCTGAGCTTCTTCAACAACCTCCAGAATATCTTCTTGCCACCTTCTTGATATTTATTTTCTGTGTTCTTACCAAAGTCTTCCCATGTCTTTTGTTTAGCTAGTTTTACACAGTGTTTAGCTTTCTTACATTTGTCTCTGTATTCTCCAAGAGCACAAGCCGACTTATTTGCCAGGAGCTTTTGATATGCTTTCCTCTTTTCTTTCACTGCCTCTTTAACTTCCTGTGTTCACCATGGAGTTCTGATTTTTCTATTCTTACAGACAACCTCGTGCATGCCTCTGGCTGAATCAATCAGTGTTTTCTTCAGGGCTTGCCACTGAATCGACAAGGTTTTGTTCCTGTACTCAAACTCTTTCAAGTTTTCTTGAATAATGTTTGTGTATTTTAGTCTACAGTTCACATCTGAGAGCTGCTCATCTTTTATTTGCTTTAAAACTTTCTTACATGTTCTTCTTTTCAATATGAAATTCAGTTTTATCCTGCTCAAGACTAAATGGTGATCACTTCCAGTTTCAAATCCTCTGTACACTCTGGTGTCCTGCACCAGGGAGAAAACATCACTATCAACAATAACATAGTCAATGTGATTTTTCTTATTTTTTGCCTCTTCTCTCCATGTGAATTTGTGCACATTTTTATGTTGGAACATTGTATTAATAATAAGCAGTGCATGTCCTGAGCAGAAGTCCAACAAGTATTTGCCATTATTATTAACTTTGCTCTTTTTCTCCAAATTTTCCCAAAATATTTTTGTATGTCTGACAATCATTTATGATTCATAGATGTCAAAATGAATATTACCAAACTTTATTTAGTTTATCATTTCATAATAATATCCATGAAATTATAATTGTTAAGTTTAACATTTTTATAAAAATAAAGTTAGAGTGAAATACTATATTTATTTTCTCTTAACAGGTTGTTTATTTCACAGCCTTATTTCCATATGTAGTGTTATTTATTCTTCTAATCCGTGGTGCAACTTTAAATGGAGCCTATGATGGAATCTGTTTTTATATAATTCCTAAATGGGAAAGACTCAAACATGCTCAGGTGTGTATGGTTTAATATTAATTTTTTTTAAGTATTTGGCAGTGGTGGAAATTTTTCATTAAGTAATCAGTATATTTTGAAGATGAGCATTGTTAATAGTAACACTCTTTTGTTGTATTCAGCGGCATCCTTTGAAAAGGTCTGAGTTTGAATCTTTCATCTAAGAATGGACGGACGGACACAAACACACACACAAATCTTATCAACTAAAAGTTGATTTTCCTCCCAAGAATTTAGGTTTTTCATCTTGCAAAACCGGCAGACCGCCTAGAAGAACCTCCCCCCCCCACACACAGTTAACAGATATAATATACTTGTCTTACTTGCTTCAGCCATGAAATCCAAATAACTGCTACTTATGACATTATATTTAAAATGATGAGCCAAAATTTAGGTTTTTCATCTTGCAAAACAGGCAGACTGCCTAGAAGAAACACACACACACCACACACAGAGTTAACAGATATAATATACTTGTCTTAATTGCTTCAGCCATGAAATCCAAATAACTGCTACTTATGACATTATATTTAAAATGATCAGCCAAAATCCCATTATCATCCAATTGAAGAAAGCTTAAATTAGAAGTTTTAAAAATTAAAAAAAAATATATTTATAAGAGCATAGTGAGTATTTCATGGATCATTCAAAAAAAAAAAAAAAATTATGATTATTATCGTATGGGCACCTCCATGGAGTCTGAACATTCATTGCAGGAGACCAAAAACTATCCACACAATCTATCATACTTCTTCTTGAACCCATTAACAAACAAAGCACTCACAACTGACTCTTATAATCCATTCTACTCATTCACAACTCCCCAAGCAAAAAGTTTAGTCCTCACATCCTCTTAACCACACCTTTATTCCACTTCCAGGGATGATCCCTTGTTCTGCCCCCCCCCTCTCTAGCCAAGTGGTGAAACAATACTCTTGCATCAATCCAACAAAACACTTTAAGCAACTTAAATGTTTCTATCATATTTTTATCCACCCATTCTGAATTCTCTTTTTGATCAATTTTTTCAGTACTTTTACCACTACACCTCAGATACTGATTGATCTATAATTTTGCTATTGCAGTCTTAGAATGTCCCTTATGTAAGGGAATTATTTTTCCCTCTTTCCACTCCCTTGGAACTCTACCAGAGTTGAGAATTGAATTAAAGAGCCTAGTCAGAGGCATCGTCAGTTCCCTTCTGCATTCTTGCAAGACTGAAACTGATATCCCGTCTAAACTCACAGCTGTATTTACATTGAGATTCTGCAATATCCTAAGAACCTCCAATTCATTCACCTCTATTTCCAACCTCTCTTGGGTGATATACCTTTGCAGAGTGATCACTCATAACTCAACTATTTTATCTGATTCTGTCACCTCATGACCATAATCACCCATTAAGGTTAATCTTGTGAAAGTGAACATCAGGTATTCATTTGGAAGTCAGTCAAACAGGAGAAAGTTGTTATCAAGGTCTGTATGTGGAACTATCGTAAACTGGCATCAATATATTGGGTTGATTAATGTGTAGAAAATATGTTGACAGTGCATGGGAAATGATAAGGCAGTATCTAACACAAGCATTGCATAACTGCATACCAAGAGTTAAGTGAATAAATAGAGTAGGAATGAGATGGATGAATGGTGAAATCAAGCAAGCAATGTTACAAAAGTCCTTTCTTTTAGTGTTGCATGGTGATCAGCATTCGTATTAGAAATTATGGAAATTAAGATCATCATCTAGACCATATACAAATATACAGGACAAGCTGAGTTATATTACATACAATAAGCTAGAGAAACAACGATTTGATTATAGGTTATTCTACTGGCATGACCTCTAGTGAAAAAAAAAAAAATTAAATTATTTAGAAACTACATCAGGCTAAATTCTATTTATGATAACATGAATACATATTCTTTCTTATGGATAGTTTTCTTTCAGTAACAATGATGTCCTATTTTTAGCATTACAGTTGTTGTTTTTGATTTAGGATCCTGGATTAACTACAGTCCTGTTTATAGTTCCTCTTAGAGAGGAAGGTTCCGTGGGTCGAATATGTGCCTTCCTTCCATATGTTTGGAATTTTTCGACTATCATTATTGTTCAGATTGGGGTGGTTGATAATAATCTCTCAGGCTTTCTTAAATTTGTGTTCATACCATGTTTTGGTGTGATATAGACAAGAATTATTTATGAACACTTCATCAGTGTATATCATAGTGGTGTGAATGATGCTGTGCAACATGTAGAAGGGAGGCAAGAATTAAGAGAATTGAAGGTGAAAGAATCAGAGGTGTATTAATCGTTGTTCGGGTTAGATGTTAATATGGATGTTGGAATGGATGTCATTAATACTCTAAAAAACAAGCTCTGAAGATCTGCTCCAGTGAACATGCACCGAAAGACGAATTTAAAGTTATCAGCAATACTTTTCAAAAAAATAGGTACAGCCAAAACACTGTTAACAAAATTCTCTACAAGACCTCAATATAAAACAAAAACAAACCAGACTACAATAAAACTATGACCATTCCTTACGTTAAAGGACATCAGATAAAATAAACAGAATACTACAAAAATACAACCTCAAAGCCGCCTTTAAACCTCCTGCAAAATTAAAAAGCTTACTCAACTCATCCAAAGACCCGCTCCCTCCGCTGGCCCACCCTGGAGTATACCGTATTTATTGCACCTGTAACATACCATATATAGGGGAAACAGGACGCGCAATTCCTATCAGACAAAAATAACATAAAAGACACATTAAATATAATAATTATGGTAAAGCTGGCCTTTCTGATCATGCCCTAAACACCTTACATAGAATTGACTGGAAAAGGACTAGTTGTCTACATCACACCAAAACATGGTATGAACACAAATTTAAGGAAGCCTGTGAGATTATTATCAACCACCCCAATCTGAATAATAATGATGGTCTAAAAATCCCAAACATATGGAAGGCACATATTCGACCCATGAAACCTTCCTCTCTAAGAGTAACTATAAACAGGACTGTAGTTAATCCAGGATCCTAAATCAAAAATGACAATTGTAATGCAAAAAATAGGACATCATTGTTACTAAAAGAAAACTATCTATAAGAAAGAATGTGTATTCATATTTATCATAAATCGAATTTAGCTTGATGTAGTTTCTAAATAATTTAATTTTTTTTTTTTACTAAAGGTCATGCCAGTAGAATAACCTATGATCAAATCATTGTTTCTCTAGCTTATTGTATGTGATGTAACTCAGCTTGTCCTGTATATTTGTATATGCTCCAGATGATGATCTTAATTTCCCCACGTTTCGATCTTCATATTAAGAGTTATTTATAACACTGTTGTAAAGTCCATAATTTCTAATATGAATATCACTGTTAGAGAAGAAATTGTTATGGAGAAAGTACAAGACAGTTTGCAGTGAACAGATTCATGAAGAATATAAAGTGCAGGCCAGAAATGTGACCAGCATGGTTGAAAAAGAAGCATATGAGAGGAGATTGGCCAGTCAGGTTAAACTAATTCAAAGGAATTTTTCTGCTATGTGGCAAGCAAGAGGTAAAATAATTATGACATGTTGATGCTGGTGGATAGCTATGATAGCAGAATAACCATAGCAAATGATATAGTGAAATTATTTACGAACACTTCATCAGTGCATATCATATCATAGTGGTGTGAATGATGCTGTGCAACATGTAGAAGGGAGGCAAGAATTTGGAGAATTAAAGGTGAAAGAATTGGAGGTGTGTCAATTGTTGCTTAGGTTAGATGTTGGAATGGATGACATATCACCATGTATTTTTTAAAGAATGTGCAAAAGATTTAGCAGTGCTACTGTCCTGGTTATTTAATGAAAGTCTTGCAGTGGAGTTCCCAAGGAGTTGGAAAGAAAGCAAAATAACATCTCTCCAAAGCATGATTTGAGAGAAGATGTTTTCAATTATAGATCGGTTTATATATCTATAGTTGTGATAAAAGTGTTGGAAAAATTTATTAGTAATAGATACAGGATTGGGTAGATGATCACAAGATTCTCTGTTATGGTCAGCATTGGTTTGTGAAGGACGTCTTGTTTTAGCAACCTGCTTATGTTTTATGATAAGGTGACAAATGTGCTGGATAAGGAAGAATCATATACAATGATATTCTAGGACTTTGCAAAAGCATTCAATAGATTACCGCATAATAAGTTAGTGTAGAGGATAGGAATAGATAGTATGTTGGTTAGATGGATTGGAGATTGGCTCTGAACGATACCAGCAAATTTGTATGATGGAGCTGTATCTCAGAAAAGGAAGATGACCAGTGGTTTACCTCAAGGTTCTGTTCTTGGGTCCCTACTGCTTAACTTCTTGTTAATGATATTTCATCTGGATTGACTCAAATCTTCAAATATTTGTTGATGATGCAAAATTAGGTAGAATTATCAGATGTAGTGCAGATAATTTTCTTCAGGAAGATTTGAATAGACTTTTAGCTTGGACAAATGAGTGGGGGTAACAGTTTTAATGTTAATAAATGCAAGATGTTACACTTTGAGATATAAGGCTATATACTATATTGGTGGAGCTGCAGGAAGTGGATGAGATTCAGGATTTTGGAGTGATGGAGGACAGTGGACTGAAGTTCTGAGGATACATTGCATGTGTTGCAAAGACTGCACATCACACTCCTGCTATGATAAAAAAAAAAAAAGAAAAGAAAAAGTACATTGACAAGTAGGGATAAGCAGGCAGTGGTGCATCTATATAAGACATTGATCTGGCCACATATGGACTAGTGTGCTCAGATTTGGTCATCTAGTTTTCATTGTGATGTGGAAACACTAGAGAGAGTCCAAAGATGAATAACCAAAGTGATATCAGGACTCTGGAGTGTTGGTTATGAAGAGCATTTCGGAGAATGTGGATTAAATAGGTTGGTGGATAGGAGGAAAAGGTAAGATTTGATAGAATCCCTTAATTAACTTGAAGGTCTCTATCAGATTAATGCAGAATATATTATAAAAAGAGTGTATGTTAAGATGGGAAGAACAAGAGGTCATCCCTGGAAGTTGAATAGAGATGTGGCGAAGAAGGGAGTGAGGAGTAGATTTTTTTCATGGAAAGTTGTTAGTGAGTGGAATGCATTGCCTGAGTGTGTTGAGTACTGGTAGTGTAAACGACTTCAAAGCTCGTTATAATAGACATGTTGTTAGTTGAGTAGGCCTTCCATGATTAGTCTGACTCCATGGAGGTTACCAAATAATAATAATCTTCCACAGTCATTTTCCTTTTACTTGCCATGATGAAAGAACTCTTGGATTTCCTTTGGTCTGCTTGGCTAGATTATTCTCATAATTTGATTTTGCCTTCCTTGACATGCTGGTCATCTTTCTCCTTATATACCTTCCACAGCATTTTCTTGTTCTGCAGCTCATGCTGAAAGATATTACTCATCCATGTAACTCCTACCTGATTAACCCTTCTTACTTTAGGTATGCAATTTAATATTGCTTCTTGTACATGCCTCCTTAACTATCCCCTATGCACTAATATCCTTCCCTTCCAGTGTTTTATGCCATCTAGTTTTGAACAGAATCAAGCTTCCTCCTAAGCTTGCCATAATCACCAACCTTGTAGTTTCACATATACCCTTCTTGACAGAATATTCCTCATGTTCTACAATCTCCTAAGTCAAGACAGCATGATCACTTTCACCAATTGAAGGCAATGTGGTCACTTTGGTTATGGATATCTCTTCTGATCCGGTGACCAGGTCCAATACTCTCGCATCCCTTGTCCCTGCCATCATATGCCATCTCAATTAATTATCTCATAGTAGGTGTATAAATGCTGTTTCCTTCTTGCCATGCGATCTTTCTTTCTTCCTTCCAGTCTATATCTCCATAGTCGAAGTCCCCTAAAATCATTCAAGCTGTACTCGTTGTACTAATTTGGCGATGCATGTCTTTCAGATCATCTGTGGAACTCCCTGGCCATCTGAAGCAATCTGGTTCAGATGGGCAGGGAGTTCCACAGATGATCTGAAAGACATAAAAACATTTGAAACAGATTGCTTCAGATGAACAGCCACCTCCTGCCCGTCTCCTGTTTTTTTGGTTGTAATTCATGCCTATCTTCTCTACTTTCCAGAACATACTAAACCCTTCACATTCTATCCCTGTAACTACATCATCAGCCATTAGCCAAGTCTCATTAATGCCTATGACTTTTGGTGGGTTGCACTAACCAATGCCAAATACTCCAACTTCTTGTTTCTGATACTTCTGGCATCAGTATTTAGAAACTGCAGCATTGCTTTAAGGCCTCACCCATCTTTACTTCCTGAATTGACTACTCTATTCAATATTTTTGCTTGAGAGACTAGATTCTGCACTTGGTCATTCACACACTCATCTGCCACTCCAGTTCATCTCACAGATGTTCAGTAGGGTTGATATCAGCACTCTGTGGAGGCTAGTCAAGTATGGTGACCTTCATGTCCACAAACCATGCAGTTACAGCATCAGCCTTATGACACAGTGAATTGTCTTGCTGAAAGTGACAATGGCCACATTCATAGAAACATGACAAAGTAGGATGTATTGTCCAGAATGTTCAGATACCTCTTGGAGTTCAGTGGTCTTCACTTTCGTAGCACCACAAACAGAGGTCCTAGGCCAAACCAGATAAAAACAGGCCCATATCATCACACTGCCACCTCCAAATTACATAGTTGGTGTTATGTATTCTGGTAAGAGATGTTCAGGCATCTGCCACACTTTCACCCATCCAGTTCATTAGAGGGTGTAGCATGATTTATTGCTCTATAACACAGTTTTCCAAGCTTCCCACTGTACATGCTCTTTGCACCACTGAAGACGATGCTGCCTATTGGTTTGGATAATGTTTGGCTTGCATATTGCCATCTTACTATGGAAATCCATGTTGTAAGCCTCATTTCTGAATATTTTTGTGCAGATTTGTGTTCGATACCTTGAACTCCACATTTGACATATCGGCAGTTTGATGAATGGCAGATTTTGCATATTATCCTTCGTAGCACTCTATGGTCATGTTCAGTGAGTGTTGTGGGTCATCCATCATATGGGTAGCACTTGCAATTTTGCAAGTATTGCAATTGTAATACTCCCTGTGCTTCCATCTCATTATGGTATCACTGATTGTTGACCTGGGATGCCCAAATTTGTCAACAATTTGCTGAACAGATAGGCCTGTAACATGACATTCTGTCACATTACCTCTTTCAAATTTCACCATTTCCCTTTCTCAGAGCCATTTCACCTGAACTTAGTTGTACTCACTTGGAAACATCTTATTCCTTCAATTTATACCAGATATAAACACAACTCATTACATGGCACTATGCACCTTGCCTGTCAGGGTGTCTGTTGACTTCTTTATAAACAGGGTATGTACTTAGTTTTAAAAGTCTTCTGATTGTAACTGGATTCAGTGGTTCCATTAAGAATCAGCAAGCAAACTGGAGTTTATTTGCCTGAGTACTATTTCAATACAACGAATGTCCTGATAGAATCATTTACCATGTTCTATGGTGTCAGTGCTCGAGGTTAGGAGGAATGAAATCCAAAAATGAATGCAGAAAAAGTGGATCTTTATTGACATGTTGTCAGCCTGCTTGGTCACATAGATAGAAGTACATTTAGCTTTTCAACCAAGTGTGAATTTGAATCTCTGCAGCATTGAATGTCTTTAGGTGGTAGTTAGTTTCATTGCTGGGAGGTTGAACTGGCTTCGAAAAAAGTAGCATATTTGATCTCTCTCTTTTAGAGCACACCAATGTTACTAAATGTACAATAGGTGCACAAGTATTACTTGAAATACTTGTGCATGTGTCACTTCAGTGGCATATGTACGTCATCATCGTCGAGCATTGTTCAAGTTCTGCTACAACTAATGCTCATAGCAGAACTGGGCAAATGGCAGTTTGTTGTCAAAACCTGCCACTAGGTGTTCTCAGTAGTCGCAGCACGCTCTCTGTGCCGGTTGGTGCACTATTTAAAAAGATTGGTCTTTTTTTGAACACGCCTTATATACCTTAAGGTCACAACAAATTCACTTGTATTAATTGTAGTTAATGTATTTAAAAAGCAACTCCATGTTCTCTTAGGATTCTTTCATATGAATAACATGCTACTGGAATAGGCAGATGTTTATTTTCATTGTGTGTGTAGAAGCATGCTTTGAATGTTGGCATGTATTGGGATCATGCAGATCTTATTATCTACTTAACCTTGATGTATAGATCATAAGATATGCTTGTGTTTTTGAAAGATTCTAATCTCTCACAAGATCATTAGTTTTCATTACTAGTTGCTGGAAATCTGGATCCAGTGTATGAGAACGTGAAGCTGCAGCTTCAGATCCTTCAATAGTTTCTTCCTCCAGGTGGTTTAAAATCTGCCAGTATACTATAATGAGACATAAGTCCTGTAGAAAATGGCAAGTTTGGATATTCTCTTATGTTATGATTTGAAATTTGGAAAAAAAGCCGGAGATGTTGTTAAACAGGAATAACTAACAGGGTCTCTAGATTTCCCACATGTCATTTTGATAACAAATGGCATTGAATATGTATCTTTTACTGTCATCTTAAATAATCTGAATACCCTGCATCATATGTAGGGATCCCATATCTGGTTGTGATCTTCTCTTACTTTACATCCCAAATTCATCTCATGCTTTCTTGATCAGAGAAGGCAATTTGTTTCACAGATTTTAATGTTCCTTCATCACCACCTGAGTCCTTATTCTTGATGAATCCACTTCCTCTGCCGACCCACCCTGGAGTATACTGTATTCACTGCACCTTTAATTTGCTCTATATAGGTGAAACAGGACTCTTACCAAGAATTGACTGGAAAGGCACTTGTTCTTTACATCACACTAAAACATGGTATGAACATAAATTTAAGGAGATCTGTGAAATTGTTATCAAAAACCCTAATCTTAACAATAATGATCTGAAAGTCCCAAGAATATGTATGGCACATATTCTTCCCACATAACCTTTTAGTGTAAGAGTTAATTATACATAGGATTGTAAGTAATCCCGGATCTTAACTGTAATATAACAACTCTGATGTTAATTTAGGACACCACTTTTGCTGTAATAAAACTATCTATATGATTTTGTTCTCTGATGTTATAAATAGAACATAGCTTTGATGTAGTTTTTTTTTTTTACTAGAGCTCAGGCCAGTGGAGTAACAGTTAATGAAATAATTCTCTATGGCACACTGTTTGAAATGTAATATAGCTTTTCTCATGTATATATATGTGTGTGTGTGTGTGTGCTCCAGATGATGACCTTGATATAAAGATCAAAATGTCGGGAAATTAAAGTAATTATTTCTAACATGGTTGTAGCCTCCATAATTTGTCTGAAATAAATGCTGATCACTGTGTAACACTAAAGGAAAGAATTTTATCACTAGTTGTTTAATAGAGACATGCACATTAAACATACTATGTTTTTTTAAATAATGGATTAACACATGTAAGAGAAAAGTAAATATAATTTATTACTCCTTTATATTTCACTCATTATGTCATAGGCTTCTTTCAGGGAGAAGACAGAAAAACTTGTAACAACATTCAAATTCTGCATACAAGAATGAGTGGCATAGCATGCATACAAGGTGGTATCAAAAAGTTTTGAGACTAGGTTTGTAACATGCAAACAAATGGCAGTACAAGGCTGCATGCACAGTCACAGGGAGCACCTACCTTCATAAGTCAGTGTGCCAAAAGACAACGTCCTGTGTACATCGGGAGCTGTGCAACTGATGCTATTCTGACCATCTGCATTACCACATCTGCAATTTCATTATGGACAGCAAGTTAGAACAAAGAGCAAACGTGAAATTCTGCATGAAACTGGGCAAATCTGCCATAGAGACATTTGACATGATTCAGCAAGTTTATGGCGATGCTGCAATGAGTCATTCGAAGTGTTTTGAGTGGCACGTGTGCTTCAAAAGCAGAAGAACCTCACTAGAAGACGATGAGAGATAAGGAAGACCTTCAACGAGCTCAACCCCCAAAACACGTGTAATTTGAACGTGCACCATGTTGCTGCCAAGTTCGTCCCCAGGCTGCTGACCCAGGAGCAGAAGGAACACTGAGTCAAAGTCTGCCAAGAACTCAGTCAGCGTGCCGTGGATGACCCATCCTTCATGTCGAGGATCATTACCGGTGACGAAACTTTGGTGTACGGGTACGACTCCGAGATGAAGCAACAGTCTTCACAGTGGAAGAGCCCGTCATCTCCACAACTGAAAAAGGCGAGGCAGGTCCGCAGCTTGACCAAGTGCATGTTCATCATCTTTTTCAACATTTGTGGTATTGTGCATCAAGAATTCATCCTCAGGGCCAGACCATCAATAACGAGTTCTACTGCCAGGTTTTAAGGCGTCTGAGGGAAGACATTCAGTGAAAGCAACCGGATCTGTGGCGTGTGAAAAACTGGATGCTCCATGACGACACTGTACCCTGTCACTGAGCTCTCCTCACAAGCGAGTTTTTCACCAGAAAAAACATGATCTCACTTCCACACCCACCCCTACTCACCAGATTTGGCTCCTGCAGACTTCGCCCTTTTCCCGAAGATGAAGATCCAGCTCAAAGGTCACCGCTTTGACACCATTGCAGGGATTCAGTGTGAATCGCAGAAGGTTCTTGACATGCTTCGAAAAGAAGACTTCTTTTCAAAGCATGAAAAGAAGTGGCAAAAATGCTGGGAGTGCTGTATTGATACAAGGGGACCATTTTGAAGGTGATAGTGTGTAAACATAGATAAATAAAGTAATTTCTCGTAAACCGAGGTAGTCTCGAAACTTTTTGATACCACCTTATATAATATCACATATTTCAGTTGCAACTGTCTGATGGGAACAAAACACTATTAGAGTTCATAGAAGTGGTAATAAATGTATAATTAATTAATTTAAAAATAATAAATAAATAAAAATATTAAAAATTATAAACAATTAATAGCAATCAATTTCCAAAACAATAGGCATACAGTCTATCTGATTAAGATTAGGAGAGTGGCGTTGACCTTCACATGATTCAGAAAATAGATGATCAAATTTGAACCTACTGTCGCTTAGCATCTTTGTATGATTCCAGTGAACTCTGTGTCTAGTGTTGATGGCATGAGAAGCATGCCCTGAACCTTCAGAATCCAAAAATCTTATATAATCTTGATGTTCTTCAATGTTCTGCTACTATTAGAATGGCCAGTCTGTCCAAAGAGCAGGATATTTGATTAACACTGAGGAAGGGTAAAGGTGATAATTTATCTTTGATAGGTGGTAAGAAAGATGACAACTTCCAGGCTGGTTTGAAGGTGGTGTACAAATTATATCTGCAAAGAGTCCTTGTTATTTGTTCAGATGTTCCTTTAAGGTAGGATATACTGATTCTTTTAACATCACTTGGCAGTATGGAAGAGTTTTTATAGAGATAATTATCAAATATTTTCTGTATCAAGGTCTTACTGTATCTGTTAAGTAATACAGTAAGTTTTATTTTATTTAATTCTTCTAACAGAAGAGATGTAGAAGAAGAAATTGTGTGTCCTAGATGTACAAGGCTTTTGATAATAGCTATTTTTTGTGACGGATGATAATGTGAAGATGTGTGTGTATATATCTGCCTGTAAAATAAAATATGAAGATTTTTATCAACTGATATATAATGCCCTTTCAAAGGTTTATAGACTTCTATCATAATCACTTCTTTCTTCTGTGTACCAGTGTTGTAGTAGTCCACATGCTCTCAATCTATCCTTGTAATCTACATTCCATAATCCTGATATCATCTTTGTAATTGCAGCCTTTTCACAGCTTCTTTATCCCTTTGGGACCCAGCAGATCAAATCTGCACATAGTAGTCCATGGGTGGTTGTATCAATACCTTGTAAAGAGACAAAAAAAAACTTCTTTATTCTTACATGTCAGAGTTTGTTTCAACATTGCAATTATCCTCCGAATTCTGTTTGAAATTTTTGTTATATGACCTTTGAGCTTTAACTTTCTATCCACCATAACTCCAAGATCTCAAGCCTTGTCAGTTAATCCAAGCACACTTACTAACATTGAATTGACAACCATTATCATGTGCCCACACTTCTAGCCTATTCAAATTACCCTGCAAATAGTGTATATCAGTAGAATGTGTGGTTGCCTTGCCTATCTTGGCATTATCAGCAAACAACTGAAGATCCCCTATCAACACCTCTTTCCAATATCATTAATGTATTAATTTCGTAAACAACGATGATCCAATGACTGATCCCTGGGATACACCATCAGTCACCTTAAATCTGCTAGATTCACATTCCCCATATACTCCTCTCTGATACCTGTCTGTCAGCCATACACTTATCCAAGCCATTAGTTCATATTCCAATTCCTAATGTTCTCTAGTTTATGCAACAGCCTTTGATGTAGTATCCTATCGGATGCCTTAGCAAAGTCCAACAGTATCATAATGAATTTGTTCCATTTATCCAACTTAGCCATCACATTATTATAAAATATGAGCAATTTGTTCAGACATGACCTCCCTTTAGTAAATCCATTCCTTGCAATGTATATCTTGTTTGCCTGCCCATTTCTGTATGTAAATTCTTACCATCATCAAATTCCTGATATATACCCTCAAGGGGTGTACAGGATATGATAGTACTACATGAAAAATTTAACTTCCTATCTACAATTTTCCTCCAAATCAGTCTGTTACTTGTCAAGACTCCAACATTATCAGATCTTATATTTCTATCGTCTAAGGCACTTTGTACCGTATCAATCCACCTATATCTTGGTCTTCCTCTGGGTCTTTTTCCTGCCAACCTAGCAGAGAACACTTGTTTTGCTAATCTTTCCTCTCCCATTCTGCTTAAGTGGCCATACCACCTGAGATTAGCTCTGCTAATGCATTCCTGGATGCTGACAATATCAAGTTCTTTCCTAATATTCTCATTTTTAATATGATATTATCATTGATGCCATCTGTTCATGCCCCCTTCTTTCTCAGGACTCTCATATCTGTGGTCTCTAGTCTTTGGTCAAGTTTTTACTTCTAATCCAGCTCTCAGATCCATAAGTTAAAATTGGTTTAAACGCTGTCTTGTATACAGCTAATTTAGTGTTTTGGCTAATTTCTCTCTTATTCCATATAAATTTATTCAGTTGAATTCCTTCCATACCAGCTTGTTGATTCTGTTGTCTATTTCCATATTTAACTTACCATCTTCACTAAAAATTGTACCTAAGTAGCCGAAATGTTTTACTTATTCTATAAGTTCTCCATTCACAATGCAGTTGATATTTTCAGTGTTTCTGCCTATTATTGTCTTTGTCTTTTTAATGCTGACCTTGATACCATATCTATTACAATAGTTATTCAATTTAGTCGGAATCTTGCAGACTTGTAGCGGATTTATTTAGAAGTATAACATCATCCGCATAAAGCAAAGAGCTGACATTAACATCTCCAATTTTGATATCAGATTTAATACCACTATCCTTCTTAATGTGATCCATATAGATAATGAATAAGAGAGGGGATAATGTACCTCTTTGTCTGACACCAGATTTAACATTAAACCATCTTCCTGTACTTCAATTCTAACTGCTGACTTACAACTCAAATAAAGACTAAGTATTGCTTGATATAATGCCCCATTAACACCATATAACTGTAGCATTTGGAATAGCTTCTCTCGGCACCTTGTCATCTGTCTCTAAAATCTTTGCAATTACTCCTAAGATACTTATAGGTCGATAGTTACACACACACACACACACACACACACACACACACACACACACACACACACACACACACACACACACACACACACACACAACCATTATTCCTGAGCTAAGACTCAAATTATACAAACATGTCATTGGCCTAACCAGTTCGGCTGCACATTCCTTTAGCACAAGTGCTGATATCCCATCTGTCGAAATTCAAGAATTCTTATCTAGGTTATGCAGCATCTCTGGAACCTCCTTCTCATGCACCTCTATCTCTTCATCCAGTGTAGTGGTAGCACTGTGCACAATATTACTTGAACCAGGTTGATACTTCTTGGTGAAGTGAGCACTTTATTTTAACTACCTCATCTGCTTTTGATGCTAGAGTATTATATACATTCAGTAAAGTTATTCTTTCGTAGTCATTTTTTCTTTTACTTGCGACATAACAATAAAATTCTTTTGGGTTACCTTCAATCGCTGCAGCCAATTTCATTTCATACTCCACTTAACTTTCTGTACAATACTTGGAACTTTTCTGGCCTGAGGTTTATATATTTCATAACTCTTCTCACTCTTATCCTCATGATATTCCTTCCACATCATTTTCTTCTTCTTATGGATCTCTTATTTAATGATATTACCATTCATTTCACTCCCATTCTAATTGTTCTTCAAACTATAGAGACACATTAAGATACTGCATCATTTAAGCATCTTTTCCCATTTATCAACTGATACCATGAACTGAAGATAGTATCTTCCTGAGTTTGTTCTCATTTCCAGATTTGTAGTTCAGCATAAAACTTGTCCTGATTGGAGCATCCATACTGTTGGTCACTTCCCAGGTCAGTACAGCATGATCACTATCACTAGTTGTTGATAGTAATCAGCACAACTGGTCACCAACTGATGCAAAATTGCCACATCCTTAACTGAGACACCTTCTGACACTGTGATCAAATCTAACACACTTTTCCCTTGAGTTCTTCCTTCACATGTTGCTTCTTGAAAAAGTTGTTATGCTACAGCTTAATAAATTCTCCTTCTTTCTTATCATAAGTTTTCTCTGCTTCTCAATCAGTATTCAGATAATTTAAGTCACCCAGAATAATTACTTGTTTAATACTCATCTGGATAATTTGGTGATGCACTACTTCATCCTCAGCAAATGAACTTCCAGATCTATAGCAATACCTCCATAATATATTTCATCCTATTAGTCACCACTTCATTAGAATTGTCTATACAGCTGCATTTGGGACTTTTCAGTAGTTTGTTGTATTGTGAGAGTCAACTATAACAATAATATTAGTGAAAAATATTCAGATGAAATTTTTTTTTTTTTGTTTACACAGATTTATTCTAAAGAATTTCATGGCCTGTTCTCCTCATTTAAATGTTTTTTTTTTTTTTTTTTTTTTTTTTTAAGTTGAGTGGACCTCAAACTGCTATTTGGGTCAAGGTAGTTATGACCTCAAGTTCCTGGACTATGCTCGCTATTAATGATTTTTGTTTTCTATTTTTATTTGCATGTTATTTGCAATATACAATAATAATAATTATTATTATTACCCAAGATCCCATGGAGTCAAGGACTCATCTAGGAGGTCCTTTTATCATACACAGCTGATCATACGTGCTTTCAACACACTCAAATTCTCTGCAGACACCACACAAAGCATTCCAATCATTCACAACTCTCCATGAAAAAAACCTGCTTCTCACTCCCCTACTCACTCTCTTTATAAATTAAAAGAAACACACGTATTAACCACAGGAACATGAAAATTATTTAATTGTAAATATTTCATCCTAAGTATCTTAGGACATCATCAGTACAGTAGATTAAAACAATAATAAGAATAACATACAGTTAGGGCGCATGATTACAATAGATTCTCATTAAACGTGCGTAACGTGTTACAGAAGTTAAAAAAAAAAAAAAAAAAAAAATATTTAACACAATTTTGTATGACAATTTCTTATACTTTAGGAATAGTAAGAACGTCGTTGTGGTTTAAGTTTGGTCTGTGTAGTAGGGTTTCAGAACTTTCTTTGTATAAACGTTCATGTTTATATAAAGATCTATGTAAAATGCGCGGTTAGCCTAGTGGCTTTGCGCTTCGCAACCATATGCCTGGGGAAGAAGTGTCCTAGGTTCGATTCCCGTCGGAGACGTGAGGAGCTTAAGGATCTTCCTCAGCCATAGCCAAGTTAGCCGGTCTTGGGCGCAGGCAGTAGGGTTTTTTCCGCCAGTTTATCTGGTGTTTTTCATCCCGCAAGCAGGCAAACCGGCCCCGTGAACACACAGGGATACAGCCAAGAATACCTTGAGGCATAGGAGTGACCATTCTATCCTCGTATTTCGGTTACGAAATCTAAGCATGCTTGGAAGGTTGTGGGCCTTAAAGGCCTGTTAAAGCCATTGGGATAGATGTAAAAGTTTAGACTTTTCCCAATGGATCCTATGATTTGGATTTTCAATTCTGTGTTGAGAAAGGCCAGATTTCTGCGTTTTAAAAAGACGAATGTGGTGTTGATGTTCCGAGCTGCATTTCTGAACAGACCTACCTGTCTGTCTGTCCAAAGTAAGACAATTTGCATGAGCATGGAATCTCATAAACGCCAGGCAACATCAAAGGTGAGAGTTTGTCCTTAGGAGAAGGTAACAAGTTGTAAATTTGGTTGATAGCTTTGTAAGTAGTGGCAAAATTGTATTTCTTCATAATTTTAGAAAGACGTTCAGAGATGCCTTTGACGTAAGGTTTGGGAATCCTATGGACTTCTTCCTGTCTGGTTTGATGTGTGGAGAAGTGACTCCTCTAGGAGGTCCTTTTTCTGTAACACGTTACACACGTTTAATGAGATTCTATTGTAATCATGCGCCCTAACTGTATGTTATTCCTATTATTGTTTTAAACTACTGTACTAATTGTCCTAAGATACTTAGGATGAAATATTTACAATTAAATAATTTTCATGGTTAATGCGTGTGTTTTTTTTAATTCTGATCGCACCACAGGTTTCGTTATTCAAAAACTCTTTATAAAGTTTTCCAGGGATTGACCTCTGGTTCTCCCCTGATCTCCCAGTATTTTCTGTAGAACTTCTCCAGCATTGATCCTATAATAACCCCTTATTAACTTGTAGGTCTCTATCATATCTCTCTTGTCCACCAGACTCTGCAAGTTGCATCTTCTCAATCTTTCCTCATACTCGACATTCCAGTGGTTAGAAACTACCTTAGTCAGTGGCCTCTGGAAACATCTCTTCGCCCTTCTGAAAACCAGGTGACCAAATATGGGCACAATAGTCCATGTGTAGCCTAATCAAAGCCTTGTGCAATTTAACAAGAATCTCCCTGCTTCTGCAAGTCAGTGTCGTAAGTTTATTTTCCATTTGGTTAGGCTATAATAAATTTAGTTTAATCCTTTATCCAAGTGTAGGCAAACAAAGTTTGCACCTCAAGTATCTTCAGGACTGAGGCAACTCGTGGTAAAGGTGGACCAAGCTCTCATCACTCCTTGTCTCAGTATCTCCCATAATGCAAGGCACATCTCCTTGTGGACATATATAATGCTATGCATTAAGGGAAGGGCCACTACCCAGAGTGGTTTCGACCTTTATTGAGATCTCGTCAGTGGGAGCCAGACCCAGAAGTTGTAATACCAAGGCAGAAGCAATAGAGAGGTCATATTTACCTATACGAGTTGCCAAAAGGTGTACCACCTTATTATTAAATTACTCTGGATTTAGAGAAAGATGGAAGTTTATTTTCCACTTGGTTAGGCTATAATAAATTTAGTTTAATCCTTTATCCAAATGTAGGCAAAGAGGTGCAAATTGTGTATACTTCTCCTCTGTCCATGGAAGCAGTCACCTTATTGTAATAGTAGATTACTAAAACATGACCTACCTTTAGCAAATCCATGCTGTCCATCAAAGATAATACCATTGTTGTCAACCCAATTGTGGATCCTAGTTCTCACAAGTTTCTCCAACAACTTGATATATTTTGCGTTTGAAAAAAAAATTTCTGATGAACAAATCCAGGTTCTGCCCTTTAAGATCCATGCAAATCATAGAATGTAGTCCAGCAACTGTTTAAGATTATGAGGCTCTTACGCTTCCTAAATCTGTCACTAAGAGGCGTTGACAATTCCTTTTGCACATTCAAGCAACAACCGAGCTGATATTCCATCTAAACGTACAGCAGTGTTCACATTTAAATTTTGCAATACACTAATTACCTCTGGTTTCTTAACTTCAGTTCTCACATTAGTTATTGCTACAGGTACAGAGATATTCTCATTTGGGTGATAGACTTTTGAAAAGTGATCATTCAGTAACTGATCACAAATCATAGTGGGTGCTAATGGTATTGGTCACCTCAATACCATTAGCACCCACAATAATTATCTTTCTGAAGTCATTATCTAAGCTAGACTTTGGGTTTTAAAGTAAAGGAATCTAGAGCACATTGCTCAAAAACTTCCATGTAAAAGTTTACAATTGGTGGGGGGATAACGGCTATGCCTTCATTTTGTAGTTAGAAAGTGTTTTGCCACATAAAATAACCACAATGCAGAACATGTGCAAAGAGTGCTGTGAAATCAGGTGGGAATTTGTCCTGTAAAAGAAGAATTGTGACATTTGTGATTGGGACATTTGTGAAAAGGACAGAGATATCAAAACTGACTAATAAATCACATTTTTCCAGTGATATGTCTTTAATTTTGTTTACAAAGTGTTGTATTTTTAATATAAGAAGGGGGGGAGAAATGACATAACTCCTTGAGTGTTTATGCTAGTTTCTTAGATAATTGGGGCTGTCTATGTCTTCAACTGTCAGCTGGAGTGGTACATTCTGCTTGTGTATCTTGGTAGTGCAGCAGTAATCTTTTAACTGTATCAGATAAAATAAATGAAATACTACAGAAATACAACCTTAATGCCACCTTTAAACCTCCTGCAAAATTAAAGACCTTCTTCAATTCATCCAAGGATGCACTTCCTCTGCTGACTATCCTGGAGTACTTTATTCACTGCACCTGTAATTTTCCTGGTGAAATAGGATGCACAATTCTTATCCGAAAGAAGGAACATAAACGGCACATTAAATTTAATAATAACTATGGTATCTGGCCTTTCTGATAATGCCCGTGGAATATTCTACACACAATTGACTGGAAAGGCACCTATTGTTTACATCACACCGAAACGTGGTATGAACATAAACTTATGGAGGCCTGCGAAATTCTTATCAACCACCCTAATTTTAATAATGATGTTTTAAAAATTCCAAGAATATGGAAGGCACATATTCTACCCACATAACCTTTTCACCTAAGAGTTTATTAAATGTATAAATAAGACTGTAAGTAATCCAGGATCTTAACTCTAATATAACAACTCTCATGTTAAAGTTAGGACACCACTTTTGCTGTAATAAAACTATCTATATGAATTTGTTTTCTGAAGATGTTATAAATAGAACATAGCTTTGATGTAGTTCTTTATTTATTTAGTTTTCCCACTATAGGTCAGGTGTAGAAAAACAGTTGATCAAATCATTATCTGTTTGGCATGCTGTTTGAAATGTAATATAGCTTGTCTCTGTATTTGTGTATACTCCAGATGATGACCTTAATATGAAGGTCATAACATCAAGAAACTAAAGTAATTATTTCTAACATGGTTGTAGTCTCCATAATTTCTCTGAAATGAATGCTGATCACTGTGTAACACTAACAGAAAGGAGAATGCATTAAAGGTTTACAATTTTTCATGAGTAGGAGTCACAAAAAAAAATATATATTAAGTGAGCTTTCCTAAGAACCTACATGAAATTTTCAGTTGCAGAAATTTATAGTCATGTGTTAATAATGCAGCCACTTAGTGCAGAAATCAACCATGTAAAGCAAATTTTCAAATGCAGTGTGTGTGTGTGCGTGCACCCAATATGTGTAACTAATGTATATACGGCAGAACTCAGTTATAACGAATTCCACGGGACTGCATATATTTGTTCGTAATAACCGTTATTCGTTATATCCAAGAAGGTAATAATTTGAGTGAATTAAAAATGTTTTCAGATTTTTCTCAGCATATGTATATTGGGTAACATAAATACATATGTGCATACATACATATAAAGAACAAAAATTTATTTTTAAAACCTCACATTTTTACATAAAAAAATCATCAAGCGTGCTTTGCTTTGCACAAGATGCATATTTCATATGTTTGAAATTGTTCCTTATACCACTAAGATGCTTGAATGTGTCGTCTGAACTTACAGATCGTGATTCCATAAATCTTGTTAAAATATGTAAAGCACTTTCTGCTTCACACCAGGTAACAATTTTCTCATCATTGCTATTTTCTTCCTCGGAGTCACTACTACTATTATCTTCTTCTGGTGTATGAGAGATTTGTTTTAAGATGTCAGCGTCTGTCGGTATACCCGAAGTTGTGACGCCATTATCAATCTGCGCACGTTTCCAAATTGTTCAAGTTTCGTGCTTTTAACCACGCTGATAATGGTAAGATATCCTCTTCATCTTCTTCATATTCGCACTCGTATTCCGCAAGACCGGATTTCTTAAAACAGTTTTGTATCATAGACGATGACACCAAATTCCAAGCATCACTCATTAAATGTATTGTGTGAAGTACACTTATCTTCGAGGCATAAGCATAAGCATTTTCCACAGATTTTTCTCTGCGTTTTATCAGTTCCAAGACTAACAGACGATGAAAATGGGATTTAAAGCATCTAATTATGCCTTGATCAAGCGGTTGCAAGACAGATGTCATATTTGGCGGCAAAAAAAAACAAGTTTTATGTTTGTTAAATTAGCCACTACAGGATGGGTAGGACAGTTGTCTATCAATAACAACATTTTCTGGTTTTCACTGCGATGATTTTTATCCCACTTGTGAATTTCATTTTCGAAAATTGAAATCCAGGCCTTCTTATTCACTGTATAATCAACGGGATGTTTTTAAAGCATCTAGGCTTTGCTGATTTTCCAATTACAAGAAGCTTTCTTTTATTGCTACCAGTCATGTTCTCACAAACTAAAACTGTGAGTCTATTTTTGATAAGTTTTCCACCAATGCACTTTTCGTTTTTAAATTGAAAAGTTTTATCGGGCGTTAAATTATAAAAAAACCCTGCTTCGTCTGCATTATAAGTGTTGTTGTATCCATACCTTCGTTTGATGTCCGGCCATACATTCTTGATCCAGTCAGATTATTGTCAATGGACAATGCCTCGCCACTTACTTTTGCATAGACAATATTGTTTCTGTTCTTAAAGCGATCAATCCACCCATTGTTGCATTTAAAATTACTATAATCAAGTTGAACAGCAAATTTTTTGGCTTGAACTTTCAAAATTGATCCACTAATAGGTAAGCCAGCAGTTCTTTGCACTTTAAACCATGAAAGAAGTGTTTCATCAACGTCACTTTTATTACACTTTCGAAGTTTTTTACACTCAATAAATTGTTTTCAAAAGCTTTCAGAGTCAACTCGCGATTCTTCCAAATTGTGGATATTGTAGATGGGGACAAACCATACTTCTTTGCTATTTTCAGATTTGATTGGCCACTTTCCACCTCCCATATAATTTCTACTTTTTCAGAAACCGATAAAATTTTCCATTTGACTCCCAACATGTTTCCACAACCAGAAAATGTGTATGTACGAAATGTCAGTAAAGGAACGTCTAACGTGTATTATTCGTTCATTATTCCCATAAAACGAATTCATAATAAACATGAAATACATGCATTAAATCAAATGTAATTCACATATACCTTCAAAATTACTCGTTGTAAATGTGAATTCACTGTAACCGTGATCGTTATAACGGAGTTCTACTGTATATTGAAATCAGAATTGCATTTGATATTTTCTACATCATTAAGACAGTTCAAAAATACTGATTTTACAAATAAATTTAACCAAAAATGAAAACATTCAAACTAGCATGCTGTATATTGAAAACTTTATAAAACTGCACCTGCCCAACACAGGACAGGATATTCTCTCAAGTGAGTTCCTGCTTGAAGCGAAACACATAGGAGACACTGCCTACCATTAATGTATTAAGTAGTCAATAATGTTCTTTCGATTTTTTTGTAATGTATACCTCTGTAATGTTTGACCTTCTCTGTATGCATGATTATTGTTGTACTCTACTTATTAAAATAATGCAGAATGTTTAACCAAAGTATGGAACAAAAAAAAAAAAATCTAGTTTGTATATACAGCTAATTCTCACTGTAACAAACTGCTGAAAAGTCTTAGCCAAAGTTCCACAGGTACAGTAAATTATAAAGAAAATTCACTATAACAAACTATTCCCATAGTTCTTATGAGTTTTCTATAGTGAATCAACTGTATTGCTAAAATAATTATCATTGGTATTAAGAATATTATACCAATATAATATTCTTAATTATATTGGTATAATTAAGAATATTAAGGCAGAATAAATCGCAAGATGTACTATCCCAGATGTTTCTTCCATACATTCATATCTTATTATAGCAAATATGATGGCAAACTCCACTTGCTATAAAGCACTACCTAAATGTCCCAGTCTGAACCCCAAGGCATTAAATCTACCATAAGGAAATTTACTATAGCAGATTATTATTATTATTATTCATGACACCTCCAAGGAGTCCGAAGACTCATCGTGGGAGGACACCTACTGTACAACTCTCCGTCTCCACTACTACACAGAATCTCTACTACCAATCACCTACATTGTTGACACCATCTACTGCCCACCACCGCTAGTATTTTTTTTTTTTGTAAATTGCGTGTGTTCTGAATGACCGATTTTTCACTATGCTGGATGAAAAACCCGAGTTTCCGGGAGAAAAAACCTGCTACCTATAGCAGATGTTCTGCTATAAGAAACTGTTCCAATTAATCTTACAAGTTTTCTGTAATGAGTTTTTTTTTAACTGAATTATTTTATTAATTCTATTCATTTGTAAATTTATTTTAATGTAGGCTTGGGGAGATGCAGCAATCCAGATATTTTACTCATTAGGACCAGGATTTGGTGGTCTCCTGACATTGGCAAGTTACAATAAATTCAATAATAACTGTTACAGGTTAGTTATATTGCTTTTAAAAATAGCTTGAAATTAGGTTTCTTAATTTTGTTTTATAATTTATTATACAAGGGTTGTTTGAAAAGTTTGGTAAAAAAAATAAGTTAAAATCATTTTTTTTTTGGAAAAAATCACCTTTATTTCCCAACATACTCTCCATCGAGGTCTACACATTTGGTCCAGCGAGTTTCCAAGTTTTTCATCCTATCTAAAAAGTAGGATTTGTCAATTTGTGCAAAATAGTTATTGACAGCCTTGATGACATCCTCGTTTGAAGAAAATTTTTTCCCATTAAACCAGATTTTTAAGTTTGGAAACAAGAAATCACATGGGGCCAAGTCCAGAGAATACGGTGGATGTGGAACCAATTTGAACCTCAGTTCATGCAATTTTGCCATTGCAATGGCCTATGTGTTGCACAGTGCATTGTCTTGATGAAAGAGCACTTTTTTGTGTGCCAATCTTGACCGGTTTTTCTTCAGTTCTTCTTTTAAATGGTTCAACAATGATGCATAATAGACTCCTGTTATTGTCTTGCCCTTTTCCAAATAGTCTATCATGATAATTCCTTGGGAATCCCAAAAAAACAGTGGCCATCACCTTCCCAGCTGACAAAACGGTCTTCGGTGCTCTTTCACCGGGCAATGTCCACTGTTTTGACTGCTGCTTGGACTCGTGTAGTGATGGATCCAAGTTTTGTCTACAGTCACGAATTGATGCAAAAAATCCTGCAAATTGTGATTAAACATCGCCAAACACTGTGTTTAAATGTCTTTTTTTGCATTTTTGATCAACGGTCAACAATCACAGCACCCATTGCACACACAACTTTTTCATGTGCAATTTTTCATGCAGGATATTATACACCCATTCAGTTGAGATCCTACAATCTCAGCAATCTCATATCTCATGCACTTTCACTCAGCAGTCTTCCATAATGATACCATGGAGTTCTGTCGATCATTTCCTTCATAGTGACCTCAGTCAGGCGTCCAAAGCATGCTTCATCTTTGATGGACTTAGACCACATTTAAATTCGTTTATCCAAAAATAAACAGTCTTTAATGCTGGTGCAGAGTCCCCATGAACTGCATGTAACTTGACTTTGATCTGTGCGGCCATCTCAAAACACTGCATGAGTTTTGTGCAGTGTTTTATCACTGCACGAAACTCGTTTTTCTCCATTTTTATGAAAAATGCGAACAAGGTCATTTTAAATGTTTGCCAAACGAGAACTACACATCGCACGTGGCTAAATTTTTGCCAGGGGTCATGAATAAGATGATATGTGCCAACACTGGTATGAATGAACAAATTGTGTCACTGTCTATTGGAAATTAACAAACTTTTCAAACAGTCCTCATAATGGTTGCTTTGATCACAGGTTACCATGATGGTTGTATCTCAAGCTATTTGATGGATTTTGACTTAAATATAGATGTAAATGCTGAGTATAGCTTGCTATGCAGATTTAATAGAAATGATACTTGGCACTGAGGAATTGAAATGTAATTTTTAATAACAGTATTTCACTTGTGTCATAGACATCATTAGGAATGCAGCATATGGTTGTGTAGCCTTAGTTCATAGATGAAAGTTCCTTAAAATTAGTTTTCCATACCTGTTAGGCATACTCAAACATTCATATTTATTACAATTATGACATCACTTTTGGATGGAAAAATCTAGATTCAAATCCAGCCTAGAATGTAAGGAACCTTCGGAGTAATTTTTCAACTGAATGAAGATGGGTTGGTCTCATATAGATCTAACGCTGATTTTCCTCCTGAAAGTATTTTTTTTTCCTCTTGCAAAATAGAAAAACTTGCCAAAGAACACACATACAATTAAGACATTCAATATTCTTTCCTCTCCCTCTCCCATCCTTAGTTGCCTTGGTCATAATTCCAACAAACCAGACTCCCAAATCTTATAGATTTGGGAGCTCTTCTTAAATTTCATTCTGAAATCATAAGGTTTAAGCTATGTAATCAGTCAAGTAAGTCGGTGTTCTATATAATAATGTTATATTTGTAGATTTTTAGAATGTCCTTGAATCTTTATATGAATCAGAAATGATAAACAGTTTAAAATAACAGATCCTACATACAAAATATATCCGATTATTAGAAACTGTATATCTAAGTAGCACCCAATACAAAATTAGAACACTAGGGAAAGGAATTTGGCATTGAGAAAAGAGCAAGGCAATGAGGGCTATCATCACCCAAATCGAATCTTTATATCAATCAGAAATGATAAACAGTTTAACCACCTTACTGGCCGTTATGGATCAAATACGCATCCGCATACGCTTCGTATCCATCACTTATTTCATTGTTATAACAATGGTATTACAATTTTAATAAGCACTTCGCATCCATGATAAAGTGAACGTCTATAGACGTCTTGGCCGGTAGCGTGGTTAAAACAACAGATCCTACATACAAAAGCTATCCGATTATTAGAAACTGTTTATCTAAATAGCACCCAATACAAAATTAGAACACCAGGAAAAGGAATTTGGCATTGAGAAAAAGGCAAGGAGGACTATCACCCAAATTTTTTTCTGCCATATTAGAAGACTTCAGAGAATGTATCATTAAAAATTATAGAATTAAGATCAGTGGAAGACATCTTAATCATTATGAAATGATATTGTTCTGATAGCAGCATACATGCATAAAACGTTAATTGCCTTTACAGAGAAAGCAGGAAAAAGGATTGTAAAAATTATAAGCCTTTTTCCTGCTGATGAATTTTGTGTTGGAATGTGCACAATGCTTCTAACAATGTTTTTGAATTTCTTGATTAGAGTCTACCTACAGAACTATGTACAGTCATATGAACTTGGAAATTTTAAAGGCTACTGTTATAGGTGCCTCTTTCTCATCAGATAGCATATATAAAGATAATTCTTGCCTTTCAGCAAGAATTATATCTTATCTTTATATATATATATTATATAAGATAATATATATATAAAGATAATTCTTGCCTTTCAGCATACAGAAGAACTTTTCTTATTATCCAGTATAATAGCAAGATATAAAGATTCATTATTCTAGTGAAATATCCAAGTGCATTGTGTGAGAAATTAACCTTACGCCTCTTATAGGTATTAATTAAAAAAATAAAATATTACCATCAAGTAATATGATTGTTGTAACTGAGCAATAAGTCTTATATAGAACCAATTATCTGTTTTTTGACTATCCATGAACTTATCAGTTAAACCCATAATACATCAGTATTGTCAGAAGGCTGAAGGTTAGATAATCCAAACCAAAATAAATATACTGTGTGTTTAAGTTCTGCTGAAAAGATTCAGTTTTTTAAAGTTGAATGTTTTTATAAGTGTTTTTGATTAATAAATTGTGTGCATAACTGACTTCATATTTTAAACTTATTATATATCGATACAGTGTATTGTGTAGCAGAACATAGGCTGTGAGTCTTTTTGCTTAAATTTGATACAAAAAACTTCATTTGATGTAACATGTATGATATGTATTGGTGAATGTGAGTAGTTTGTGGGAAAAGAGATGATGGTATTAGAAATTAGGAAGATTAAGAAGATTGAGTTACTGAATGTGAGCAGAATTTCAGATGAAGTGGCATTTCCGGAAATGTGGAAAGGCAGCTGGGGTATAAGGAATTTGACCAGAAATGTTCAAATATGGAGGTATAAAAGTTCTACAGAATCTGCATTGCATAATTCAGAATGTCTGGTCAGAGGGTCAAATTCAGGATGATTGGAGTAGAGCTCTTATAGTATCCATCTATAAAAAGGAAATAAAATTGAATGTGAGAATTACAGAGGTATTTCCTTATTGAATGTTCCTGGTAAAATTTATATAAGTATACTTGAGAAATGACTAAGAAAAATTGCAGAATTGAAGCTTGATGAAGAATCAGCTGGATTCACACCAAATAAAGATTGTCAGGATCGGATTTTCACTTTAAGACAAATAGTTGAGGAATCTTAGGAATATAACAAGGATTTTTATTTAAGTTTTGTTGATCTGAAAAAGGCATATGACAAAGTGCCAACAGGAAAGCTCTTCAAAACACTACAGTTATATAGTGTAAATGGGACATTATATCAAGCATATGCAGTCTCTATTTAAGCTGTGATTCAGCAATTAGAAGTGAAGGAGGTACAGGAAGATGGTTTAATGTAAAATCAGGTGGGTAACAAAGGTGCATATTATCTATATGGATCACATTATGAAGGAAAGTGGTATTAAATATGATATCAAAATTGGCAATGTTAATCTTAGCTCTTTACTTTATGCAGATCATGTTATACTTCTGAATAAATCAATCCAATACAAGTCTGCAAGATTCCCTGAATAAATTGAATAATTGTTGTAATAAATTTAGTGTGAAAATAGGTAGTAACTTTGAAAACATCAACTGTATCCTTAATGGTGAACCTATAAAACAGATAAAACATTTCAGAAATCAACTGAATAAACTTGTATAGAATAAGAAAGAAATTAGTTAAAACACTGATTAACTGTATAAAAGACGGCATTCAAACCAATTTTAACTTCTGGGTCTGAGAACAGGTTAGAAATAAAACACTTCATCAAAGACTGTAGATCTCTGATATGAGAGTTCTGAGAAAAATTAAAGGAATGAACAAATAGCATCAATGGCAGTATCACATTAAAAATGAGCATATTAGGAAAGAACTTGACATTGTTAGCATTCATGAATCTGTTAGCAGAGCTAATCTCAGGTGGTATATTCACTTAAACAGAATTATTATTATTGTTATTAACATCTAACTTCCATGGAGTCAGAGACTCATCGTAGGAAGTACACACTATTGCACACAATGCTCATCCAACCATGCTTTTAAACAGATTCAATGTGTCCATATTCATAACACTCAGGCAATGCATTCCACTCACCAACCACTCTCTATGCAAAGAACTATAGACTATATAATGGCTATAGACCTAAAAATTTGTGTTTTACAAATGCCAGAAGTATCTGAAATAAAGGGGATGAAATGGTTTCAGTGATTGAGTTTATTCACCCCCAAATCATTGGAATAAGTGAAACATGGTTGAATGAAGATAATATCATAATGGGAATAGAAATGGAAGGGTACAGTATTTTTCATGAGGATAGGAAGGGAGAGGGAGTGCTGCTGATGATAGCAGGTGAATTAAGTCCACATAAGGTAGACATGAAAGGGAGAAATAGTGGCAATGGTTGTGAGGCAGTGTGGTTTAACTTGGAGGTTGAGAGGAAGACATATTTAGTTGGATGTTGCCACAGGCGCGTCCCCCAGGTGGCAGAAACCCAAATGGGTTGCTCTGAATAAAGAATAAAGAGCCGTGGACCAAAGGATGTAGCAGAGGCATGGGAAGCTGGCTACATTATTATGCCAGTAGCCTCCATGAGCCAGAGAAAGTCTACAAATCAAGATAGTGCTACTGCATACGGGACAGCCTACTCGAAGACCACATAGAGTAGGTGAGAAATCAGAATGTGGTCAGCCAAACACATAGCCACCCTCAACATAAGATCATTATACCAACCTGGAAAATTGCAATTAGTCCAGGAAAATTTAAAAAGACTGAAATGGAGTATTTTAGGTTTATCAGAGACACATTGGTGCAGAGATAGATTTATGGATTTACCAAAAGAAAGGCTTTACTTCCTCAGGAAGAAAAGATAACATACACAGAGAAGGAGTTGCATTATTAATTGAGAAGAAACTTACACACTCAGTAATTGAAATAAAACCAGAGTCTCCTAGAGTGATCGCAGCCAAACTTCAAGCAAAAGAAAAAGGTCAAACAATTAAAATAATCCAAATATATGCATCAGACAGTAACCATTCAGAGGAAGAAATATAAAATTTCTATGAAGAACTACAACAGGAAATAGATAATTCCAAAAACAGAGAACTCATGATAGTGATGGGAGATTTTAGCACTAAAATAAGACAGTTCACAGCAGACAAAAAAGATGTGATGGGAAAATTTGGATATGGAGAGCTTAATGACAGAGGAGAACAATTACTCCACTTCTGTAAAGCAAACAATCTAATGATTACAAACACATTATTCTATCAATGCCCTAATAATAAATATACATGGACATCCCCAGATGGTAATATAAAGAACTGCATAGACTATATCATCATAAACAAACAATGGAAAAGATCAGTAAATAATGTATGAACATTAAGAAGCTTTGAATTCGACATTTACCATGAAATATTAACTGCCAAAGTGAAGATAAAATTCAACAGGAAAAACAATATTAGAAAAGAAGAAAACATCAACCTATCAAAACTAAAAGATAGCTCAAACAGAAGGCGATTTTTAGAACAGATGTGCTTAAAATTAAAACCCTCCATCTTCCAGAACAGCGGAAAATACTGGGAAGAAGGAAAAGAAACAGTGTTATCAATTGCAAAAGACACTCTAGGTACCAAACCCAAAATAAACAAACAGTTGATAACCCAAGAAATCGTAGCTACAATAGAAGAGAAAAGAGAGGCCAAGATACTTTTCAACCAACAAAACAATGAAGAGAATAGAAAAAAATAAAGAGCACTAAAAATAAAGTTGATAACCTCTGCAAAAAAGCAAAGAAAAATGGTTAGAAGAAAAAGCTAAGAAATGCCAAGAAGCATACCAACAAAACAACCTAGAAGTCTTCCATGATACTATAAGAGAAATTACAAAGGAATTCTCAGCAAAAGCAGTAACAATGATAAACAACAAGATGACTGAAACAGGGAATATTGAAGATTATTATTATTATTACGGGTGACTCCAGGGAGTCCTTAGACTCATCGAGGGAGGCCATAAACATCATGTCCACACAACTATACAACATTCTCACAGTATCTATCATAAGCTGCCAGAGTCTGTTGTGGGTGCTATGACAGTGAGCAGCTTATTCCACTCATTTACCACTCTAAAAGTAAAGAACCCAGCTCTAACACCCTTACTAACCACACTCTTGCCCAACTTCCATAGGTGTCCCCTGGTTCTCCCACCACCAATCCTGATCTCAAAAATATCCTCTGAATTAATCCTATAGAAACCCTTCAGCAATTTGAATGTCTCAATCATATCACCCCTTTTCCACCTATCAACTAATTTCTGCAACTCGCAAATCTTCAGTCTGTTCTCATAAGGTTCATTCCATAGACCTGCTATCATCTTGGTCACTCGCCTCTGGATCCTCTCCACCACCTCCCCATCAAGAAGAAACCTAGGTGACCAAATCTGGGTACAGTAGTCGAGATGAGGTCTTATCAAGGCTCGGTACAGAGGTACAATAAGAGGTACAGAGGTATAATAGTATTTTTCAACAATCAAGTGAGTTGATGAGCTGATTTAGCCACTTTTGCAATGTAAACTTTTGTAAACTACAACATGTGAGAATGGATATAGGGTTGGTGAGATGGATAGGTGGGTGGTTGATGGAGAGATATCAGAGAGTTGTTTATTCAGGAGTAGAGTCCAAAAGACGGCCTGTGATTAGCGGCGTGCCGCAGTGTTCTGTTCTTTCCCTAAATTTCATCTCCCTATTCACCAACACTTCCAAGTCCCTGGCCTCATCAGTCTACTGGAGTACAGTTCCACCAATGTGGTATACCACTGCTAATCTTTTAATCTTTTCACCCCAAAATGCGTAACCTTACATTTTGTCACATTAAATTGACATCCATTCTCCTTAGCCCAGAACTCCAATCTATCCAAGTCATCCTGCAAGATTTTGACATCTTCTGCATTCACTGTTGCCCTACCCAACTTTGCATTATCGGTGAACAAATGAACTGCTCCTCTTAGATCCTTCCCTATATTGTTAATGAACAAATTAAACAGCAGTGGTCCAAGAACAGAGCACTGCAGCACGCCACTAGTCACAGGCCGTCTTTTGGACTCTACTCCTGAATAAACTACTCTCTGATATCTCTCCATCAACCACCCACCTATCCATCTCACCAACCCTATATCCATTCTCATATGTTGTAGTTTACGGATTAGAATTCTGTGGTATCCTGTCAAATGCCTTAGCCAGGTCTAGCAGTCTCACTGTAAACCCATTACCCTTATCCAATTCAGCCGTCACTGTGTTATAAAACTTGACCAAGTTACTGAGGCATGATCTACCCTTCACAAAACCATGCTGTCCCCCGTACAGTATCTCATTTTCATCAATCCATTCCTGTATTTTTCCATTGACTAATTTCTCCAACATCTTGACAACGAATCCTGATATGCTGATCGGTTGGTAATTTGCAACAGTAGTCTTGGGTCCTCCTGAGCTGATTCCATCCTTTCCACTCAAAGGTGTGGAAAGAGTGGAACTATTTTCCACTCTTTCCACACCTTTGGGACTAAATCAGACCCTAGACTCAGATTAAACAACATGGTCAAGGGCACTGATAATTTTTTAGCCGCTTCACGTAAGACCCGTACCGGTATACCATCCAATCCCACAGATGTATTCACATTAAGGTTCTGTAATAGACTATTCACCTCTACTTCATTCATCACAATTCCCGTATAAACTAATGGTTCCTTCATTTTTTCAGTGTCACCACCTGGATGATATACTCTTGCAAAGTGCTCGGTCAGTAATCCCACTATATCGACTGATTCAGTGACCTCCTTACCATCATCATTCCTTAAAATCATTCTGCTGTGTACAGTTTTTTTTTGCTTGCAACATATTGAAAGAACTGTTTTGGATTCTCTTTAGCTTGCATAGCTAGTTTTCTTTCATAATCCGCTTTTGCTTTTTTTACCACACTCATTACCCTTCTGGCCTGCGCTTTATACTGTTTGTGTGCCTGCAGGTCACCTTTCTCTTTAAATTCCCTCCACAGTTGTTTCTTTTTTTGCAGCTCAAGCTTAATGGTGTTATTCATCCATTTAACCCCTACTTGTTTTACTATTTGGACCCTAGGTATACAATCAGCCATAACCTCCTGTAAATGATCCTTGACCACTTCTCATGCTCTATTGACATCCAGCCCTTGCAGTTTTACATGCCATGGTACTGAACCAAGGAATCTCCTAAGCTTGTCATACTTGCCAGCATGGTAATTCCACATATACCCTGTCTTAATCGAAAATTCCACACCTTTAGCCACCTCCCAGGTCAAGACCTTATGATCACTCTCACCAATAGGTGGCAACATGGTCATATTCATTACAGTCAAATTCTCAGATGCTATTACCAGGTCAAGCACTCTCAAACCCCTAGTATTTTCAATTACATGCTGTCTCAGATAGTTATCCCTTAATAATTGAATAAAATCCAGTTCCTTTCTCACATGTGTCCTCTCCTCCTTCCAATCAATGTTACCATAGCTGAAATCTCCCATAATAATTACTCTCCTTCCACTCATTGTTTCTATTTGCTTATGCATGCTATCTCCACCATCTATTCCATCACCTGGTCTATAGCAGCACCCAATGGTATATTTTGTTCTGCCAGTCTCAATCTCACACCAAATAGCTTCAAATGAGCTCTTTTCACTATCGTGCAATACAACTTCAATTTTCCTTGGCTGCAGTTCATCAGCTATCATCAATAACACCCCTCCCCCCATTTTATTCTCTCTGTCCCTCCTAAACACACTATAATCTACACATTCTATTCCACTAACTATATAATCTTTCATCAGCCATGTTTCACTAATGCCAATAACCTGTGGCCAGGAAGAGCCAGTCAAGGCCAAAAATTCTTCCTTCTTGTTCCTAATACTCCTGGCATTAGTATACATGAAATGCAGAGGTCTCTTTGTCCCACCTCTATCTTGATGCGTTATTCTAACTATCCCATTCCGATTTCTTGTCCTTAGTACTGGCTCGGGTACATTATATACATTCTTACACTCAACTGTCTCACTAATGTCCGCATATCCACCCCCCCTCCTTGGGGGGGGGGGGTGGATATGCAGACATCATATCCACTCCCTGGTTCTTAGTAGTTCTA
Organism: Typopeltis vanoorti; assembly: GCF_054136105.1. Taxonomy (NCBI): domain Eukaryota; kingdom Metazoa; phylum Arthropoda; class Arachnida; order Uropygi; family Thelyphonidae; genus Typopeltis; species Typopeltis vanoorti. The sequence goes on along the minus strand of NC_143556.1, from coordinate 73,849,312 downwards.
GTTTCCCTGGTTCTGCACATCCATTTTCACTTCATTCAGCAACACTTTTTCTAGTCTCTGCACACCAGATCCATTCAAATGCAGGCCATCCATCTTGTATAAATCCTTTCACCCATCAAACTCATTCCACATGTCCATGAATTCCACACCACACCATCTGCATAACCTGTGCATAAAGTCATAACTCTGTCACTCTTTTCTTTCACTACCTTTTAACAATACTTTCAAGTCCTCTCTCATAAAAAATTTATATCCTTTCAACTGATTCGTACCCGACACGACTATCAATTCTTTCACCCTCTGTTTTTGCACTCTAATAATCTCACTTACATCCTTAAATTTCAAAGATATAAGAAAAATCTGGTTAAACCATTTTAAGACTATCTTTCAGGAAACAAAACTACAATGCCAACAATAGAAGAAAATAGCGACCACCCAAAAATTTTACAAGCGTAAGTTAGATACACAATAAAACAGATGAAAAACAATAAAGCACCAGGCATTGATACTATTCCTGCTGAACTGTGGTCATATGGAGGCAGCACATATTTAACAACCCTATTCAATAAAGTACTACAAACGAGAGAGATCCCAGATGACTGGAGAACTGGAAAGATCATCCCAATATACAAGAAAGGAGACAAAAGAGACTGCAGAAATTACAGACCAATCAATTTACTCTCCCACACCTATACAATATTCATAAGAATTAGACAAAATAGATTAAACAACACCTATAAACAAAAGATAGGATAGAACAAGATGGTTTCCAAGGAAATTATTCAACAATAGACCAGATTTTCACATTGCACCAACTAGCAGAGCTCAGCTGGGAAGACCATAAAGAACTATATTGTTGTTTTGTGGACTTTAAACAAGCTTTCGATAACATCAACAGAGAAATCCTTCTTAAAATTCTACTAGAAAAAGCAATAGACAAATATATAATACAGTTTCTGATAAAATATTACTCTAAGACAAATGCAATAATTAAAACGGACACATTCACAACAAAACCCCATAGAGATCCAAAAAGGAGTAATGCAAGGATGCCCATTATCCCCATGCCTATTCAACATATATCTAGACGAAGTTGTAAAAAAGGCAATGGACAATGAGCATGGAATCAATGTCAATGGTTTAAACATAAATAATATCAAATATAAGGAATTAGATAAGTACCAGATAGGAATTAGATAAGTACCAGATCGACATAATAGGGGTGACTGAAACAAAAAAGACCAAAACTGGTGAGATCTTTCTGAGCAATAAATACAAAATGTTATATTCAGGCAATGACAATCAAGGAAAAGAAGGAGTAGCCATAGTATTCAACACAAAATACGAGGCTAATCTTCTTGAATGGCAGTCAGTCTCAAGTAGAGTAATGTGGGCAAATATGAGAATGGGGAACTGGACAATGAGACTTATTTGTGCCTATGGTGTACAGAAGGTTCTACTAAGGTAGAAGTGGAGGAATTTTTTGAGGCTTTAGAAAAAGCAACTGACACAATGAAAAAGGAAAAGTTGGTCCTTGTTGGGGATCTAAATAGTAGAGTAGGAAATGATTGTGAGACATGCAAAAATATTTTGGGAAAATTTGGAGAAAAGAGCAAAGCTAATAATAATGGCAAATATCTGTTGGATTTCTGCTCAGGACATGGACTGGTTATTACTAGCACCATGTTCCAACATAAAAATGTGCACAAATTCACATGGAGAGAAGAGGCTAGGAATAAGAAAAGTCTCATTGACTATGTTATTGTTGATAGTGATGTTTTCTCCCTGGTGCAGGACACCAGAGTGTACAGAGGATTTGAAATTGGAAGTGATCACTATTTAGTCTTGAGCAGGATAAAATTGAATTTCATATTGAAAAGAATAACATGTAAGAAAGTTTTAAAGCGAATAAAAGTTGAGCAGCTCTCAGATGTGAACTGTAGACTAAAATACAGAAATATTATTGAAAAGAAAATGAAAGAGTTTGAGAACAGGAATCAAACCTTGGAGATTCAGTGGCAAACTCTGAAGGAAACATTGATTGATTCTGCCAGAGAGGCATGTGGTGAGGTTGTGTGCAAGGATAAAAAAATCGGAACTCCCTGGTGGACACAGGAAGTTAAAGAGGCAGTGAAGGAAAAGAAGAAAGCATATCAAAAGTTCCTGGCAAATTAAGTCAGCTTTTACTCTTACAGAATACAGAGACAAATGTAAGAAAGCTAAACAGTGTGTAAAACTGGCTAAACAAAAGTCATGGGAGGACTTTGGCAAGAATATAGAAAATAAATATCAAGAAGGTGGCAAAATATTCTGGAGGTTGTTGAAGAAGCTTAGGAATGGAGGAAAGAGTGCTGTAAAAGTAATTAGAGATGATAAAGGTGAAATGAAAACAGGAGAAAAAGATATCCTTGAAGTATGGAGTAATTACTTTGAAAAACTGCTAAATGAAACAAGCAGTGATGACAGCACAGTGATAAAAAAACACTGACCAGGCATGCAGTCAGGAATACATATCCATACTTGAAGTAGAAAAAGCCATCAAAGGCTTGAAATGTGGAAAGGCAGCAGGAGTAGATGATATTCGACCAGAAATGCTGAAGTATGGTGGTATAAGAGTCTTACAGTGGCTGCACTGCATAGTTCAGAAAGCCTGGACAGAGGGACGAATTCCCGATGATTGGAGTAGAGCTCTCATAGTACCCATATATAAAAAGGGAAATAAAACTGAATGTGAGAATTACAGAGGTATTTCCCTACTGAGTGTTCCTGGCAAGATCTATGCAAGTATACTTGAGAAACGGTTGAGAAGAATTGTGGAAGAAAAGCTTGGTGAAGAACAAGCTGGATTCAGGCCAAATAGAGGCTGTCAGGATCAGATATTCACTTTACGACAAATAGTCGAGAAAGCATGGGAATATAACAAAGATCTGTATTTAAGTTTTGTCGATTTGGAAAAGGCATATGACAAGGTGCCAAGAGAGAAGCTATTCAATACGCTGCAGTTATATGGTGTCAATGGAGCATTATATCAAGCAATACTTAGTCTTTATTTGAGTTGTGAGTCAGCAGTTAGAATTGAAGGAAGTACAGGAAGATGGTTTAATGTTAAATCTGGTGTGAGACAAGGATGTACATTATCCCCTCTGTTATTCATTATCTATATGGATCACATTATGAAGGAATGTGGTATTAAACCTGATATCAAAATTGGAGATGTTAATGTCAGCTCTTTGCTTTATGCGGATGATGTTATACTTCTAAATAAATCCGCTACAAGTCTGCAAGATTCTCTGACTAAATTGAATAGCTGTTGTAATAGATATGGTATGAAGGTCAGCAATAAAAAGACAAAGACAATGAAAATAGGCAGAATCATTGAAAATGTCAACTGTGCTGTGAATGGAGAACCTGTGGAACAAGTAAAACATATCAGCTACTTAGGCACAATTTTTAGTGAAGATGGTAAACTAAATATAGAAATAGACAACAGAATCAGCAAAGCTGGTATCGTGGGAAGTCAATTGAATAAATTCATATGGAATAAGAAAGAAATTAGTCGGAACACTAAATTAGCTGTATACAAGACTGTGTTCAAACCAATTTTAACTTATGGATCTGAGAGCTGGGTCAGAAGTAAAACACTTGACCAAAGACTAGAGACCGCAGATTTGAGAGTCCTGAGAAAGATTAGAGGCGCGAACAGATGGCATCAATGGCAATATCATATTAAAAATGAGGATATTAGGAAAGAACTTGACATTGTCAGCATCCAGGAATGCGTTAGCAGAGCTAATCTCAGATGGTATGGTCACTTAAATAGAATGGGAGAGGAAAGATTAGCAAAACAAGTGTTCTCTGCCAAGTTGGCAGGAAAACGACCCAGAGGAAGACCAAGATATAGGTGGATTGATACGGTACAAAGTGCCTTAGACGATAGAAATATAAGATCTGATAATGTTGGAGTCTTGACAAGTAACAGACTGATTTGGAGGAAAATTATAGATAGGAAGTTAGTAATGATGTAATTTTTTCATGTAGTACTGTCATATCCTGTACACTCCTTGAGGGTACATGGCAGGAATTTGATGATGATGATGATAATATCAAATATGCGGATGATCTCATCCTTATTGTAAGAACTCCAAATGAACTACAAAAGTCAATAAACAAGCTAAATAAAACCTTTAAAACATATGACATGACAATAAATATACAAAAGACAAAAGCGATGAAAATAGGGAGGAACTGAACTACTATCTCAGCCAACCTAAATGGAGAACAAATAGAATGAGTAGACAACTTCATATACCTTGATCAAAACTAACAAAAACAATAGATGAACTCAAAACAATCGAACACAAAATAGCGATAGGATGGACCACCATGGGAAAATTGCAGAAAATCTGGAAAACAAATAAGATATCTAAGCAAGCCAAAATCAAATTATATGAATCAATAATTATGCCAACGGTCATCTATGGAGCAGAAGTGTGGACAATTAGAAAAGAGAGGAGAAAAAACTGCAGGCATTTGAAATGAAATGCTTATGAAAAATAAATAAAACAAGTTGGATAGAAAAGAAAACAAACAGCACAGTCAGACAAGAATTATTGTATAAAAAGACAATAATAGAAAATATTAGAAAACAACAACTGAAATGGTTTGGCCACGCTGTACGCATGGATGCAGACAGACTTCCTAATGTCCTAATCAATGCTTTTCCAACTGAAAAAAGAAGACAACTGAAAAAAGAAGACCTGGAAGACCAAGAATTACCTAGCTGAAATTACTAAAGAACATCTCGGGATGCAGAGAACATACAAGAAACTTTTTTAAATTTTTTGAACAGTAAGGGATAGAGAAGACTGGATGATCCTGCTCAAGAGAAGAAGTTGCTATAGGCCTGGGAATGTGGAAGGTGGTGATGAAGAAATGTATAAATAATTTGGATTAGTGAACAAAGGAAGGGTAACTATTATGGGTGATTTTAATTATGGTGGTATAGATTGGAATGAAGAGATAGCATTTGGGAATAAGGAAAATGAATTTCTCGAGTTCTTGAGAGATAACTATCTCAGGAGGCATGTAAAGAAAGATGCGCAAAGGTCAAGAGTTCTAGTCTCACCATTTCATCAGAGGATGTAATTGTTAGAGGGGGTTTCACATTTTCCTCCAGTTGGTGAAAGTGATCATGAAGTAATCACCTGTGTTATGGCTAGTCATATGCAGACTTTTGCACAGAAAGGACATATGTGGAATTTATAGGCTGGTGTTTATGACAAGCTTAGGAGACAAATTCAAGCTATAACATGAAATGAGGAGTTGAGTGGTAAGGAAATAAATGCTGCATGGGAACTTACAAAGAAATACATAACAGCATCAATGTACAAATGTATCCCAAAGGCCAAAAGGCTGAATAAGGTAGGTGTAAAATGGATGAATGTGGAGCTTAAGCATGAAATCTGGAAAAAGAAAGTACTTTGAAGGAAGTACAAGATCAATAATAGTAATCAGTCACATGAAGAACATAAAGAACATGCAAGGAGAGTGACTCAGTTAGTAAGGAAAACAAAAGTAGAGTATGAGCAGAAATTGGCAAATCAGACTAAGAAAAACCCTAGAGAGTTTGTTAGATATGTGGCAAGTATAAGAAAGAATGATCATGGTAAGATGAAGTTAAGGGATGAAAGTGGTAGAACTGTAACTGCTGCAGAAGACATTGTTGAGGTATTCAGTGATGAATTTATAAGTGTGTTTCATCCTGATCAGGGTGGAATCATGAGGAACTTAAGTGTAGAGGACATAGGAGAGGATAGCTTAATTGTGAGTGAGCAGGAGGTATTTGAGGAAATAAATAACCTTGATGTTAATAAGGCGATAGGATTTGATGACATATCACCATGCATCTTAAGGGAATGTTCCAGGCAACTGGCAGTAGCATTGGCATGCCTGTTTAATAAGGGTTTTGCAATTGCACAGGTTCCAAGGAAATGGGAGGAGGGTAAAATTGTTCCACTGCATAAAGGTGGTGATAAGGCTGTAGCTTCAAATTATAGGCTGGTCTGTATATCTGGAGTTGGGATGAAGGTCCTGGAGAGATTTGTGAGAAGTAGGATATAGAAATGGGTTGATAACAGCAGTATTCTCTGTGGTTATCAGCATGGGTTTGTTAATAGGAGATCATGTTTCACTAACTTATTTATGTGCTGTGTAAGAAGAGCTCCAGATTGAGATAAGTATTCTTGGAATCATTAAGTATATATGAGTGTTTGTTTGAGTAAGAGCTGCTGTAAAAGTTGTGCGCTACCATTATTATTAGTGTGGTGGATTTTGTTTTGCTTAAACTTTATTACAAATTTGTTGTTATTATTAGACTTTAGAGTGGTAACCGGCAAACTAAACATGGCAGCGGCTTTGTCATTCCGTGACTCTAAGTTAAAGTCATTCCATGATTTTAACTTAGATTTCAGTCGTTTTGTTAAGTGTGAGGTGTGTTATATGTATTCTTTCGATTACATAAATGATTTGTGGATGTTTAGGGTGGATGGAAGGAGAGTGTGTGTGTGTGGGTGGGTGCGAAGTGTGACCTGAACGAGGAATTGATGAATGCAAATATGAAATTGATGATAGAAAGTGTTAATAGCGAGAATGTTGCAGGGAAATGAATGCGTGTTCGAAAGAGAAGGATGGTGTGAAAGAGAGGTGAAAGAATGTTAAAAAATCAGTAAAAAAAAAAAAACGAGTGATTTAAAAACCATAACGGATGTTAATAAGAACAAAAGTGAGGCGAGAGTGGTGGAAGGAAACGAAATTGAGAGAACAAATGAAACTGGAAATGGCGTGATGCAGGAATCGAAATTGGAAAAAATTGAAAGAATGAATGATAGTGAAAGTCCGACACATGTTGGACTGAAAGTATGGTGAGAAGAGGGTGTCGAGAGTTAGAAAATTAGAAAGAATGAATGATAGAATGTGATGCAAGATTCGGAAGTTGGATTGGATGAGGAAAGAGATGAAGTGGATGCGGAATGAAATTAAGAAAATTCGAGTAAAAACTATTAAAACTAATCATAATGGCACGAAAGAGTTAACGAAAGATGTGTGAGTAGTGTTATATGGTGACTCTATTATTAAAGGTGTGCTGGATGATAGGATGCACAAGGTATGTTTTCCTGGCGGTAAAATGAGTAGAGTGATTGAGGCATTAGATATGAGGAGGGAGGGAGCAAAGGAGTTGATGGGTTTAATCGGCATGAATGATTTGACAGAAGACAAAGGGCAAGTCAGAATGGATGTCAGGAGGCTGCTTAGAAGGATAAAAGAGAACAGTGTGATAACAAGGGTAGTCAGCGTGTTGCCTAGGTATGATTGTGGTGAGATGAGGTGGAGAGCAAGGATTATGAATGATATGCTGGCTGAAATGTGTGAGGAGATGGGAGTACAGTTTTTTAATGTGTGGAATGAGTTTGAAGGAAGAAGTGAACTGTATGGGAGCGATGGACTGCATTTGAGTGATTATGGTGTGAGTGGCTTGGAGAGACTGCTGCTGGAAGGTAGAGAAGTGAGTAGAGTGAGAGAGAATGAATCAGATCAAGCGGGAAGTGATGTGGAAGAGCAGGAGAGTATGACAGGAGAGATTGAAGAAGTGGTTATAAATGAGGAAGTGAGTGGTATGAGTATAGAAAATGAGAGAATGGGTGTACAAGAGGAGCAGGGAAACGGGGAGGCTCAGGGTGGACAGGGGTACACAGCTTGAGAAAGGTGGATGCTCCAACAGGATGTGAATGCATGTGTAGACAAAAAGGGAAGGGGGGGGATGACCTGAAATCAAGGGGAAACAGTTGGAATTGAAAAGGGTTTTAAAATGAATAAGCAGAAAGGGAAATGGCCCCAGTCGAGCATGGAGAGATCACTTGGACAGAGGAGAAGGATACACAGTAATATACTTAGATTTTGCAAAGGCTTTTGATAGAGTACCTCATGATAAATTGATAGTCAAACTAGAGCAGATGGGGTTGGATTTTAGATTAGTGCATTGGATTGGAGACTGGCTATCTGATAGGTATAAACAAGTTGTGTATGGGGGAGCGATATCCAGGAAAAGGAAAGTCACTAGTGGAGTGCCTCAGGGGTCTGTTTTGCTATTACTATTTAACTGGTATATTAACGATATAGGTGAAGATTTGGATGGAGATATTCAGTTGTTTGCAGATGATGCAAAGTTGGGACGAACCATGAAGAGTAGTGAAGATGTTGTGGCCTTACAAAAAGACTTGAATAAATTGAGTGATTGGGCATGGAAATGGAGATGTGAGTTCAGTGTTGCAAAATGTAAGGTTTTAAAATTTGGAAAACAAAGATGGGATGCAGAATTTATGCTTGGTGAGTATATATTGTTGGAGGTGGAAGAAATAAGAGCTCTGGGGGTTGATAGTGAATAAGGATCTGAAATTTAGGGGACACATAGCCAAAATTGTGAAGACAACAGAAAGGCTTCTGGGAATGATGCGGAGGACACTGATGTGTAGAAGTAGGGAGATTCTTGTTCCATTGTATAAGGCTTTGATTAGGCCACACATGGACTATTGTGCCAGATTTGGTCACCTGGTTTTCAGAAGGATGAAGGGATGTTGGAAAGGGTCCAAAGGCGATTGACTAAGGTAGTTTCTGACCTCTGGAGTGTCAAGTATGAGGAAAGATTGAGAAGATGTAATTTGTAGAGTCAGGTGGACAGGATTAACAGGGAAGTTTTGATAGAGACCTATAAGTTGGTAAGAGGTTGTTATAGGATCAATGCTGGAGAAGTTCTACAGAAAATACTGGGACATCGGGGGAGAACCAGAGGTCATCCCTGGAAACTGTATGAAGAGGGTGTGAGTAAGGGAATGAGGGGCAAGTTTTTTTCATTCAGAGTTGTGAATGATTGGAATGCCTTGCCTGAGAGTGTGGTGTCTGCAAGGAGTTTGAATGTGTTCAAGGCATGGTATGATGGGCTGTGTGTGTGTGTGTGTGATAAAAGGACCTCATAGATGAGTTTTTGACTCCATGAGGTCATGGAGTAATAAAAATAACAAAGTGACAAATACTTTGGACAAGGAAGATGCATATAGAGTGGTGTTCTTGGATTTTGCAAAGCTTTTGATAGACTGCCATATGACAAGCTCTTAAATAAATTGAAACAGATGGGATTGAATAACAGACCTGTGTTGGATCAGTGACTAGCTTTCGGATAGTTATCAGAAAATTGTATATGGGGGTGCAGTATCTCAAAAGAGAAAGGTCACCAGTGGTGTGCTGCAGGGGCCAGTTTTGGGGCCATTGTTGTTCAATTTGTATGTTAATAATATTGAGTTTGGTTTAACTAGTGATATCCTATGGGATCAGTTTTGGGACCATTGTTGTTCAATTTGTATGTTAATGATATTGGGTTGGGTTTAACCAGTGATATTTGCAGATGATGCAAAACTGGGGAGAGCAATGCACAGTCAGGCTGATCTTAATGCCGTACAAGAGGACCTGAATAGATTGCATGAATGGGCAGGTAAGTGGAACTATGAGTTCATTGTTGCCAAGCGTAAGGTTTTGAGATTTGGTAAGCAACAATGGGATACAAAGTATACACTTGGAAATTCAGAGGCCACATTACACAAGTTGTGAAGACATCATATCGAATAATGGCAATGATGTGGAGAACCCTGACATGCAGAAATAGAGAGATTATGATTCCATTGTATAGGGTGTCCCAAAATTCACCCAAGAAGTAATTTTGATAGAAAACACAGGTTTTTAATTAAAAATTGTAATTTCTTATTGATTCATAAAGTATACAGTAGAGGGTTATGCATGGAATAGCATATCGGGTAAATGGCCTCCACGGCTTTGCTAGCACATACGCAATCTTTTGTCGAAATTTTCCATGACTGTTTTGCATAAATGTGGCTGAATTTCGTTGATGCAGCGCTCAATTTCCTCCTTCAAGGCGTGGGTGGTCGTGGGCTTGTTGGCATAAACCTTAGACTTCGAAAAACCCCAAAGGAAAAAAGTCCAACGACGTTAAGTCACATGATCTGGGCAGCCAATTCTGATCACCAAAACGCGAAATTACACGACCAGGAAATGACTCGTGCAGTAATTGAATTGTTTCTCGGACTGTATGGCATGTGGCACCGTCTTGTTGAAACCACATGTCGTCCACATCCATATCTTGCAATTTAGGCACAAAAAACTGGATTATCATGTCGCGATAGCGAGCACCATTAACTGTTATTGCCTTACCAGCCGCATTTTCGAAGAAGAATGGACCGATGATGCCTCCAGCTCAAAATCCGCACCAAACAGTGACACGTTGTGGATGCATTTATTCCTCAACAATCACTCGTGGATTTTCTAAACCCCAAATGCGACAATTTTGTCGATTAACGAAGCCATCAAGATGAAAATGAGCCTCATTGCTGAAGATGATTTTGTTTGAACTGTAGCTGTCAAACCTTCATTATTTTTAAAATATTGCTCAACAATGAAAATGCGTTGTTCTTTTGTGTAGCGCTCCATTTTTAATAATCCTGAACTGTCAGCTGTCACACTGTCTTTTTTTTCTCGTTGGCAACACTTTACTGCACAAATGGCGCTGAATTTAAATCTTGCGTGAATTTTGGGACACCCTGTATAAGGCCTTGATCAGGCCTCATATGGATTGTTGTGTACAGATTTGGTCACCAGGTTTTCATGGTGATGAGGATATGTTGGAAAGGGTACAGAGAAGATTCACAAAGGTAGTCAGTGGTCTTTGGAATGTGGAGTACGAGGACAGATTGAGAGAATATAAGTTGCAGAGCCTCATGAATAGGAGGAAGAGGGGAGATATCATTGAGACATATAAGGTGCTCAGGGGGTGTTATCAGGTAGACATGGAAGAGATTTTTCATAGAATGGGAGAGGGGAGTAGAATAAGAGGACATAGCTGTAAACTGTATAAGGAGGGTGAGCATAGGAGTGAGAAGCAGGTTCTTTGCATGGGGGAGGGGGTGGAGTGAAATGCATTGCCTGAGTGTGTTGTGGATGTGGACACATTAAATCAGTTTTAGATGCAGTTGGATGACCATTGTATGTGAGTACCTCCAACGATTAGTCTCTGACTCCATGGAAGTCAAATGTTAATAATAATAATAAACCTACTCCTCATTTCTCTGCTCACACCCTTCTTATGTAGTTTCTGGTGATGGCCTCTTGTTCTACCTCCCCACCCCCTCTCCCATTCTACGAAAAATTTCTTGTATGTCAACCTGATAACAACCCCTGACCTACTTATGTGTCTCATTCATATTCCCCCCCCTTCTTTCTCCTATTCACGAGGCTTTGCAACTTACATTCTCTCAATCTGATATAATCTATAATATGATGATATGGTATCTTGTACTTTATCAGATTGATTGATTATATTATATCAATCTGGTAAATTGCAAGAAAGCAGAAACAGACAAAAAAAAAAGATATGTTAATGTACGTTGATTTCATGATTGGGAATGTGCTAGACAATTATTTTCTGTGAGAAAAGATGTTTGTGATGTGACTAAAGCTGTATATCGACAAGTAGAATAAGTGAACAGATTTTCATGATCAGAATGAATGAACTTGAAAGGAGAGTATAAGTTTGATATGCAGGAAGAGATGAAAGAGCTCTTTCAACAGCTAGTCAGATTTGCAAGTTTGTTGCTGTGGTATGATGAGAGTGAACTAAGATAGAGCTTTGATCGCAGATGATTCAGTGAGTGGACCGTAGAAGTATATTGATGTATGGGATGAATCTAATAGTTGAAAGGATTTATACTACTTGCAGGTGGATTATATTTGATAAGTTTGATGTTAGGTTCTTGGGAAACTAGATAAGTCTGGGTTGCATGATTGTGTGGATATATGGATTTAAACTAAGAAGTCTCTTTCTCTCTTCCTTTCATTACATTCATAATTATTATGTTAATGAGAAAGAGAGAGAGAGAGGACAACAAGTTAGTGCTGTTAAAGTTTAAGATTTTTAAATTATTTCATCTCTTTATAGAGATGATCTCTGTTCAACAATTTTTTTTTTTTTTTTTTGAGCGTATTTATTTATTTATTTATTTATTTATTTATTGCACAAGGATTCACTCCATTGGTGCAATGACCTCTTTTTTTTACTATTGCTTTCAGAAACCAAAATTCACTGACCCAAGACCAAAATACAAAATAAACACATTTAATAAAACAAAAACAATATATATACACTTCAAACAATATTACATAACTAACTACAAATTAATTGGATCCAAGGCCTTTTAAAAATAAACTTACACTTAAGACTAGACTAAACAATTTGTTTTCACAATGACAAAATGTTCATAGCCAGTTTGTTTCTCTGTCAAGACCCTTTTCTGAAGATATATGACTTTATTCCTTCATTTTTACAGGATCCTTTCTCATCACTCATGTAGCACACATTAATTCTTCCTGATTCAGTTCTATCTTCTTTTCAGTAGAAATAATAATTAGATTTGGCGACTTAAGACAGATGAAACTTCCCAAATAGCATTTCCTCGAACATTCCTTTAGAAGGTAAATAGCAATTTCTTCTTTTATTCACTAATGCTTATTGACAGTCTTAACTCTTCCACTTTAAAAAATTCACAGATCTACGATTACCTTTTCAGAATCTACTACTAATCTTCCAATTAGTGTTTCCTCAAATATTCCTTTTAAAACATCTATAGCAATATTTTCTTTTATTTACCAATACTTATTCTACTTTAAAACTTCATAGATCCACAATTCCTTTTTTGGAATATATTATTAATTTTCCTCCGACTGTCACATAAATAACTTAATTTCCTCCTAATCTAAACATCTGCTGGCCTGTGTTCTTATTTCTTTTCGAACACTCCCTTGTTTTCTCTCCGTCACTTTGATACTGAATGCTTTCCTTGTCAGCTGTCAATTGCACATCACACTTCTCGGCGAGCATGCGCACTCTATGAAAGTGGCAAGCGAGAAACTAGGTATAATAACTATTCAAATTGAACACAACTATTCAAATCAGGTAAATACATCAATTTTTTAACTTCTTTACATTTCATTTTGACAAAACAATTTCAATAACAGGCACATTGCAAGTGCCAACAATGTGTGTTATGAAACTAAAACTAATAAACATACTAACATAAACAATATGTAAAAATATTCAAATGAACTTGAAAGGAACTTAAATTATCATTATTTTTACAGTGCTGATCCCTGGAATGGCAGATCTAGTTTGATCAAGAAAAAAATAAAGTGAACTGTAGAAATATGTTGGGGGATTTGGTTGAAGAATGAATTCCAACTTCCTATTTAAACTCTTCATGATCTAATAGTTGCCAGAACCAGCCTGGTGGTTTGCTATCATGTATGTACACTAGTGCCAGAAGCATCAGGAATAAAGGCTAGAAATTCTTAATATGTAATTGGAGTAGGATCAAAAATTGTTGTCATTAGTGAGACCTGGTTGAGAGAAGGATATTGTTACAGGGACAGAATATGTTGGGTTTAATTATTCAAGGAGAATTGATAAGATGAGAAGGGTGTGAGAGTTGCTAATTGCAAGGGAGTTAAATCCAGCCAGATTAGAAATATGCGATTATGATGTTAGTATGAATAATAAAGGCAATGGATTTGCAGCTTTTTTTAGAGATAGAGGTTAACAGGACAAAATACTCAATTGCTACAACAGTGTATCATCTGAAGATTGAAGTGCTTAGGCAGGTAAGGACTATCATGATGAGCGATTCCAAGTATGCAGATATAGATTGGATAGAAGACAATGGAAGGAGAATTTATAGAATTGCTGAGGCTTAACTACCTTATGTTTCATGTAATGAAAGAGATTCATGATACAAGAACCATTGAATCTAGTAATAGCTTCTGAGAATGTTGATAAATGAAGTGACTGTTATGCCTCCAGTTGGTAAGTGATCATGCAGTTTTGACTTAGGAAGTTACAAAGCATGAGAGAGAGAGAGAGAGAGAGAGCTTTAAGAAGTGACATATATAGAACTGTGAAGTAGGTATTATAATAAACTGAGATGGCAGCTTGAAGCTGTGTTGTGGCAAAAGAAAGTGTAAAGTGGAAGAATCAACAATGCACGAGAAGTAAAGATGGTCTGAACAAAGCAACATCTGATGCTGCGTCACCAGAGTTAGGAGAATAAATCACATGGAAGTTAAACGAATGTGTGGTGAGAGGTGCGATGTTTAAGAAGAATATAAAGAGCAGGATAGGAGAGTGACCTGTTTATTTTTATTTATATATAGAAGACTAAGGTTGCTGTTTTTTTTTTTTTTTTCAGTATTTAGAAGACTCACTGGTTAGTACAGTGAGTACCTATTCATTATTGTTCTGATGTTTTTCTGTTGAAAGATTAGAGGTTATATGCATTGAATAGTTCTTGTTAATGTGGGGAATACTTCATTTTAATTATCAATTCTGGAGTTAAAGATTAATGCTATAGCATCCTTGTCTTTGAGTAATGTTATAGTAGTATCATCTAGTGTTGGGAAAACTTGAATGGGCAAAATTTGTGCCCAGTACCTTGATGAGGGAACAAAAGGCTTGACTGCCATCTGAACTTGTGTCAAACTTTCTCCATTTGGTTCTTACAAAATGTAACTTGGATTTGCAGTATACACAAAGTAGTGTTAAAGTTTTGGTTTATAGTGATATGCTGAATTCTTTTCATGAACTGAACACGCCTGTTAGAGAACCAAGGTTTGGATATTGATCTAGATTTGAGGTGGAATGGGGTAATGAATGCTTTCATCAAGAATTTTTTCATTTGAAGTACGGGTCTGGATCTGAAGAGCAAAAACAGTAGCCAGTACAAAGAAAGGACAAGTAGAAATCACACAGGTTTACAATTTGTCAGTATTGTAGTGCCAAAGGATATGAGACAGGAAAACTGTTTAATAACCAGTTGAGTAAGGGCACGTAATAGATCGAGAATGTTTGAAGAGTAGAGAGAATGATCTGGTATTCTGGTGGGGAAAATGGACAGTTTGTATAAAGATTGTTACTAACAGCAAATATCTCTGCATCTCTTCCAGCATGGTCAGTTTAATTGAAGAAAGAAAGAAAGCAGCCAGCCAAGAAAGACTGCCTCACTATTTAGGTATTTAGACTATAGATAATCAAGATTCAAAAGCAAGAAATAAAAAAAAAGGTCAGAATGGCAATAGAATTGTGGAGAGTGATAGAGCATATGAATGTAACTGAGTAGAGTAAGGAAATTTTCAGCCCAGAGCTCATCTAAGATTTAAGATTTCCATTCTCTAGCATAGGGTGTTAGAACACAAATGCACAGGTTTCACACTTGTGAAGGAATTGTGCAAAGTGTGGTTAAGAAAGTCGAGTTAGATTGTAGTTGTTGAGGCTGCTAGTTTGAGGTTCAGTTAAAAATAACAAGTTGAGTTTACGTGTTAGTTAATTGGTGGTGCACATTGTTTATATTGACGTCTGTGTGGTTAGCCTAGTGACTTTGCGTTTCACAACCATACTCCTGGGGAAGGAGTGTCCTAGGTTCGATTCCCGTCGGCAACATGCGGAGCTTATGGATCTTCCTCAGCCATAGCTAAGTCTGTCAGTCTTGGGCATGGACAGCAGGGTTTTTTTCCACCAGTTTATCTGGGATTTTTCATCCCAGCAAGAAAACTGGCCCCTTGAACATACAGGATACAATCATAGGATATAGTCTGGCAAGGAAGGTAATGCTCATAGTCATTTCCCTAGTATGGTAGCATATAGCTACCCACACCAGCCGTATGGCTGGGGGAATAGAATAGAATTGTTTATATTGCAGTTAAGAATATGAATATTGGTTAAATGGATGGTGGTTTTTTTTTTTTTTTTTTTTAGAAAGTACCCCCCCCCCCTCACACTGGTAACGAAATTACTTATACTAACTTGCATTGTTGATTTAAGTTGGAATGGAGTTAGTCGGGGCATGTAGTGAGGTTGAGAGACTTGTAAGCATTCCTTCCTCATGGAGAGCACCAGTCTCCAGCCCACTGAATGCTCTCAAGAAATGCCTTGCATACAATTATGTGTATACTTCTAAGTATGACCTGACAGAGTAAGTATGACCTGGCAGGGGAATTTTTCACTAGCTGATTGGGAAGCCCATTTTATTGCCAGTAGGTTTGGTCCTGTTTAACTTAACAGGTACCTGTTGAATCATTGCACAAAATGTACTCTACATCCTCAAATCCTAAAATGGAGAAAGTTTGAGGTTCCTTCTTTCAGTTTAGCATACCCTTGAGGCTGTAACCCACACTAATGTAAGAAAGGAGGCGACATCCAATTCTGGAGAAAGCATGGCAGTAATCAGCCTTTCAAGTAATCTATGCAGTAATCCATAAATCTAATATAGATCTCTTCATTCTTTGCCTGACCTATAGTTACAGTATTCAGCCTAATGTCCTTTTGAAATTTTGACTCACCTGTTGACCTTTATTTATTGGAAACTATTTTATTTTTAATTGCAAAGTTTTATGAGTCCAGGGGTTATGGTTACTGCACTTTGATAGTCTAGGCAATCTGAGAGTATGACTCTGACAACAATAGCTCACTCTCTCAGATAGTCTAGAGCAGGGTTTCTCAAATTATGTTCCATGGAACATCAGTGTTCTGCAGAAAGTAGGAATAAGTGTTCTGTGAAAAATTATCGAAATTAATATTAATGTGAGCCTGGAATGGTTTTAATGTTGCGATTCTAACCAAGGTGTTTTGTTAAAAATTTCATGATTTGTGAAGTGTTCCGTCATAGGAAAAATTTGGGAAACACTAGTCTAGAGTACCAAACTATAGTAACAATAACCCCAGACACAGCAAACTCTGCAAATAAACATAATGTAGATTGCATCAGATATTTGATTACTTGAAATTTGACAAGTTTACATCAGTAAAGAAAAGTCAACAGGAAAACTAAGTTTTAAGGACTTGAGGCTAAACTACCAATCAGGCAAAGAATGAATAGGCCTGAACTATACATGATTACTAGTATAAAATAGCAGAAAATATTATGGGGAGAGGGGGATCCTAATAGCTGAATGTCAAAAATAGAAATTTCTGATTGGCTGATGTAATTTGATTAATTTATTTTCACCACCAAAGGCTGCACTAGGCTTTATTGTATTATTATACGCTAATTAGTATTAGCCTATAATAGTACAGTACTAATTACTTTGTATACTACTAATAAACTGTCACTGCACGATATATAGCCTCTCACAGTCAAGTCCCACATTCCTGTGGTATAACATGTTTCCACAAATGGGGCTCTAGCAAACCTGGTGAGCATTGAACCCCATTTGTGGAAACTAGACCTATAGATGGTAGATGTCTTTCATTAGTTGGTGAAATACCACCTCCTTGCTCATTAGAGACCTGAAGTGGCTGCAGCCATGTTTGGTCACAAGAGCAAGGGTTCCAGTTTCTGCCCCCCCCCCCCCCCCAATAACATGCCAATCTCACTGTAGTGGCCCAACTTTACCCCATTCGAGGGTACAGCAAGAAAATGGTTCTGCAGGCTGGCTGCTGGTTAGTACACAGGACCAAACCAGTTAGTAGCAAATCTGGAGCCTTCCCAATTAGCTAGCATCAAATCCTCCAACAATATTTGGTTTCCCTCCAGTCATAAACTGGCAAAATGTAGTTGGAGGATTTGATGCTAGCTAATTGGCTGCAGTGGGGAACTGTCGAGGCCACAGATAGACAAGAGACAGAGTTCCCTCTGTGAGAGCAGTATGTTGCAAGTCTGTCACAGCTCACTGCATGTCCCACTTCCTTTTTATCTCTTCCTCACCAAATACAATGGATCACAAGCCAAAGGAATACAATTTTAGTACAGATCTCAAAAATTATCCACAAAAATTAATTCAAAAGAACCCATAAAAAACAAAAGAATCCAACCAAAAATATCATAAGAAACAACAGAAATCAAATAAATAACCCACCAACATTAATTCTTATCAAAAAAAAAAAAGTTTCCACATCCACTTCACCAACATCTATGGCCTAAACAGCAATATAAACGATGTGCATCACCACCTACAGTCATCTAAACCAGATTTACTAGTCCTATCAGAACTTTAATTGGTAACCTCAACTGCCCAAACTACACATTAATACACATAAACTACACATTATACAGTTCTTTTTGCCACAAGGGGCAGAATGATACCACACTTGTGCTATCATCAGAACTACACTTGTGATATACCATGATACCACACTTGTGATATACCATGCCAGAAACTGCAAATCCTTGAATCCCCATTGTTTGATCTGCTTTGGATCAAAATTTCCCTACCCAATCAACTCATCCTTTCATATGCTCTATCGCTCTCCAAACTCTATCAACCATCTGACCTCTTCAATTATCTCTCTCTCTCTCTCTCTCTCTCTCTCTCTCTCTCTCTCTCTCTCTCTCTCTCTCTCTAAAACTTGACTTTTTGCAGTTGAAATACCTCAATAGTGAGGTCATCCTTCTTGGGAACATATCTATAACTCATATTGACTTCCCTTCTCCACTTTCACTGGTCAAGCAGACAGGGATAGCAAGGTGTTCACCATCAGCAATGACCCATCTCAGATCATCAATCTCCCTACCCAGAATACTTGACAATCCCTTCCAATTTGCCAACACACTTGACCTCTTCCTAACAAGCATCCCTTCCAAGTATTCTGTGATTGTCAGCTCTCCTCTTAGCAACTCTGATCACAACTACCTCTTTTTCCACTGAAGAACTTT